>NC_091468.1:59617968-59920885 GCF_027789765.1 Dendropsophus ebraccatus | reverse complement strand
TTGTCTCCTGGCTACAGTTCTGCCATGACTTGCAAAAAAAATGCTGCTTTTTTTTTACCACAAATTTGCACAAATCAGGGCATCATGACATTATCAATCCTGTACTATAAACACAATGCTAGCGCTGCCAAAGTTACAGTGGGGTGGGGGGGCCCAGGCTTGGTGAACAGCCCGGGGCCTATGGTAAAGTTAATCCGCCCCTGCATCCCACCCCTGACTGCAGTTTTTTATTCTTCTTCCTTTTCATTTTCTTCCCTTTTCTATCACCTGTTTTTCCTTTTTCTCCTACTTTTCCCATTTCATTCCCAACTCTTCTCCTTCTTTTCTTCCATCCTCTACCTTCTTTTCTCCTCTTCTGTATAAAGGTGGCCATACATCTTCAATAACTGATGGCCGAATGATTGTTTAGCCATCCCTCCTGCCCTCCACTCATCCTCCCCGTACACAGGAATGTTGGGGAGGGTCAAGCTGCAGCCAGAGAGCTCTGACTGCGGCTTATCTCTCCCAGAACAAAGACATTATCTGTCAGTGGTCATTTGGGAGCGCCTAATACACCTTATACTGCTACGGGCCGGCAGGTATGGCTGACAAAAGTATAAAGGGGGAGATTTATCAGACATAGTGTAAAGTGAAACTGGCTCAGTTGCCCCTAGCAACCAATCAGATTCCACCTTTCATTCCTCAGACTCTTTGAGAAATGAAAGGTGGAATCTGATTGGTTGCTAAGGGCAACTGAGCCTGTTTCACATTCCACCATGATTGATAAATCTCCCCTAAAGTGTAGTGGGACCTTAAATCAGAAGTTAGGAAACATATAATCTGAATGTATAAGGTGGATTGCCTGAATTTCCTCTTTTACATTCTTCTTCCTCCTTTATTTTCCTCTTCTTGATTCCCCAACATCTGGTGGAGGAGGGCTGATGATCGGCGTCAACTACAATGTCTCATTGTAAAAATTCTCATCCCATAGCAACCAAAAAAACTCACATAGCAACCAATCACAGCTCCCGATGGACAGATTTGGCTAGATCATGACCTTCAGGACTCTAGGAAAGCTGGATGGCTGCCTTCTCTGATGATTTAACACAACATCTATATCTATACAGTAAAGATAGCAATTATTTGTATACATATATACCCCTGAAACATTTTTTAGCAATGTACTTTAACGTGTACCTGTCATTACAACAAACTTGTGACATATTATAACTACATGTGATCAGTTTGTATCGGTGGGGGTTCAGCTGCTGAGACCCACATGAGATCCCTACATGTGGGTTATAAGAAATGAAATAATACACTGTAGCTTCAGCTTTGGTAACACATCTTAAGTCTTCCTATACTTATCAGCTGCTGTATGTCCTGCAGGAAAGGTTTTATTTTTAGGCTGACACAGTGCTCTCTGCTGACATCTCTGGCCGAGACAAGAACTCTGTCTTGGTTTTCTATGAATCCCCATAGAAAACCTCTCCTGCTCTGGACAGTTCCTCTCTCGGCCAGAGAGGTCAGCAGAGAGCACTGTGTCAGAAAATAAAACATTTCCTGCATGACATATAGTAGCTAATAAGTATTAGAAGACTTGAGTTTTTTTTAACAGAAGTAAATTACAAATCTATATAACTTTCTGACACCAGTTGATTTGAAAGAAAAAGATGTTCGCTGGACAGGAGGTGCTTGAAGAGTAGAGTGGAGGAAAGGTAGTTGTAGCAGTGCTTGAAGAGGAGAGGAGTTTGTCAGAGGAGCCCCAACCCAATGTAGCTGTGTACTTTGCTGGAACCTGAAGATATACTTTGTAGTGAGATACTTGTACCTGTGTTTAGACTTTGGTCTGACCGCCTTCTGCCCTACAGTGTTGAGTTACCCATCCTGTCAGGGTATTTCAAGCCCCAGCCATGGTTATCTGGGTGTAGATAAGTGTCTGGGGGTGTCCTAGTTACCTGCACTGCGAAATAGGATACGTAGACCTTCTTTATGGTAACTTTATCCTATCCAGACTAGTTCCTCTTGTGTATAGGATACTGCCCTGCTGTTTGTAGATGTGTACTCGGCATGGGTTAGGGTATTCCTTGATGACCTCTCCCTTTTAAGTGCTTACCACTGCATACTGAACATAGTGGTAGTTAAGAAAGAACTGGTTGTCTCTACCTGCATCTATACTCTTGGGTGTCTAGACTAGACTGCTCTGCACCTCTTACCACACAGAGCTAACTAACTTCTCTTTCAGGGGATGAGTGTGTAGAGAGCAGGGAAAGGTTGAGAGAGAAAGAGCGCCTCCAGTAAGTTTGCACAAAACACCTGGTACAACAGTAACATTAACCCAATACTGACTTCAGCTGTGCAATACATACAAATACAACACACAGACACCTAGTGGCGAAACTGCAGAATACCTCATCACCACTTTTAACCTGAGAGTGAGAACTTTGTGACAGGTGCATAAGGCACTCAATAGTGGGACACCACACTGCATCCAGGGATCATGTACTCCAGGACAGGTTAGACAGAGTACATTGACAAAGTGGCAACATATCTGTGCCTTAATCATAATGTGAATGCAGCCTTAGCCAATGCTTTGTACTGTGGATCTTCAGGAAAATGAGAATGTGATTAAGTTGAACTGGAGCAAAAACAAAAAAAAGAAATCTCTGGCTTTCTAAAGTAGTATTACATTTTGGCAGATCCACAGGGATGTGATTGGTGCAGGTCTCATCTATGGGGAGAATAACGGACCTGTCAATGAAGAGGTGGCTGTGCTGTCATATGGCTCTGTCCTTGTCTGAACTTTCCCTAAATCCCACAGACTTCAATGGAGAGTTCGGTAGGCAGCAGCTACAGTATAATGAGGATTCAGCCAAAGGAAAAGTTCACGGCTGCAATAAAAAAAAAAGTATGAAAAACCAAATCCAGGAATAATCAGGGTGAAAAGTTGAGAAATATTATTAAGAGGGGAATTTCCACAAATCTCCAGGTTTGTGTAATCGTCAGACATGGATGTAAAGTGTTTGCTGAGGCCAAACCACAGAGAGAAGAAAGAAATACATAGATTATTACACAGACCGTGACAGGGTTACACAGCTTCACAGAAAGATCATAAATTAATATCTTAACAGTTCCACAATAGAAAGGAGCAAACTTGGGGGCTACATCCACCTTCTCCAGGCAGCGGGATTCAAATGCCGATCATTCAGGTTCATACAAACCAGAACATTTGGCAAGTTCACTCATCTTTATTTCTTACTTATTCTCCTTCTTTTTCTTAATTCTATTTTTGTCCTATATTACAATCAAATACAAACTGAGAAAGCACTCTTGTCTATGTGTCCCAAGGGATGACATGTCTACCACCACCTCCACACTGTCCTGTTCCTGGCTGTAAGACAACTACCTGCAGGAGCCTCCCCCTGTGTAGCCTGCAGTAGAATAAAACCCAGCATAGCCCTAAACAGGTCCCAGATGAACAAGGAGCGACCTGACATGGTAGGCCCGCTCGGCCATTCAGTGACAGCTAGAACCACTGAGTGGCTGAGATTGTCCGGACACCAAGGACCAGAGCGGCAGAATGCGAGCGGCAGGAGTTGGGGAGGTAAGTGAATGTCATTGTTTTCACTCACCCCCTCCCTGGGCATTGCCAAAAAAGGGGTCCCTGCCCAAGTTCCCCCTTAATGTAAAAGAGTAAAATGATACAACACAACTCTTATCTTTAGTTCAGGTGCGGTTTGCAATTAAGCTTTATTCACTTCAATGGAACTGAGCAGAAAAACCCCGCCCAAGCTGGAGACAAGAGTGGGGCTGTCTCAGGAAGAAAGTGGCCATGTTTTTGTAGCGCTGGACAACCCCTTTAAGACTAAATAATATTTTTGTTCATCAGACTGACACAGAATGGGTGTTGTTATTACGGATTCTTCACTTTACTCCTACCAAGCTCATGTTATTCATGATAATAAAAGACTTTTTGCAGACTCTCTGGGGATCATGCTTCTTTTTTCAGTTTCTTTATGTAAGCTCTGAGAGGAGTGGGTTGGCCCCAGGAGTCCTGAATGACAATGTTTTTGCTGACTGACTTCTCTTGGCCTTCTCAAGCTTCAGCCATTGGATTTTTCCATGAAATAGTCAGTGACTGGCTTAATCACTATACATAACCTTTGGTACAAAGTATACCTGCCTAGGTAAAGGCTAGTATGCATGTTCTGAGTGCTTTCAAGGCTTCAATTAGCCACAGTGTTACTGTTGGGTTACTACTTTGGGAATCTACCAAAATACATGCTAAACGTGTCCAAAGGAGTGTCCATTTGGGCTTCACCTGGCCAATATACTGTTTGTCAGTAGCACAATAAATAAGGCATGTAATAAATAGAAAACTTCTTAATGCCAGTTGACTGGATCTCATATGGGTCACAGAAACCAGCGTATAGCATCCATTGTAGGTATCCATGCAGAGTACATGGTACAGAGGCCATTTGCATCTTCTCTTGAGCTCTCTCCAGAGTGGTGGTACAAGACAGCCCCCTGACACATGGGGTGGGGGTGGGGGGGCTTAAAAGAACTGGAAACAAGCAAAGGTGAGCATGTAATAAGGGCAATGGCACACCAAAGATAAAGAGAAGTGTAAATATCTTTATTTAACAAACAAAATAGGAAAGACACTTGAGAAAGGTTTAAAAACACTTAAAAAACAGAACAAGAGACCATGAACGTAATCATGTACTCAGGGCCAATAGTGGAGAATAATAAACTCCAGATAAATGTCTCATACCCCATCCAAAAACAAGATGCTAGTCCCCTACATACCAGAAAAAACCTAGGTAATAGATCAATAAATACATATACAAACAAAGTGCTTATGCATGAAAGAATACAGCGCCCTATGTTGAGCCCCTACAGAAGGTGTACTGAGATACCCTGATATACCTAAGTGTAAGAAAACACCATATCCTTCAATCCTATAATAAAGATGTACAGGGAAACATTGCTATTAGCAATTTTTATCCGTACAATGTTTCCCTGTACATCTTTATTATAGGATTGAAGGATATGGTGTTTTCTTACACTTAGGTATATCAGGGTATCTCAGTACACCTTCTGTAGGGGCTCAACATAGGGCGCTGTATTCTTTCATGCATAAGCACTTTGTTTGTATATGTATTTATTGATCTATTACCTAGGTTTTTTCTGGTATGTAGGGGACTAGCATCTTGTTTTTGGATGGGGTATGAGACATTTATCTGGAGTTTATTATTCTCCACTATTGGCCCTGAGTACATGATTACGTTCATGGTCTCTTGTTCTGTTTTTTAAGTGTTTTTAAACCTTTCTCAAGTGTCTTTCCTATTTTGTTTGTTAAATAAAGATATTTACACTTCTCTTTATCTTTGGTGTGCCATTGCCCTTATTACATACTCACCTTTGCTTGTTTCCAGTATCTTGTTTTGGTATGTGGGCTTTGTGCACCCGTCCCCGTATATGTATTTATACCTGTATTGACATTTAGAGCGGTGCATCTCCATTTTTTGGTTTGCCAGGGGCTTAAAAGAACAGCGTACTCATATGATGGTTTTAACTTAGGCCCCTGCCCCCTTTTCTGAATTGAGGTGTTTGCCTCTTAGTGAATCCAGCTGGTCGGGCGAACCTGCACCCTGCGCACTAAATGTACACCTGATCCCAGCAGGTGTAGATATGGATCATGATTTACGCAGGCATAAATCATGATAAATGAGGAGCGGGAGGAGGCCATGCAGTATAGGACCAAGTGATATGTCCCACTGTATGCCTTACCTTGAGAGTTATTACCTGGTAAAATACAATTACAGTGGTGCCTTGGATTACGAGCATAATTCGTTCCAGGACCGTGCTTGTAATCCAAATCCACTCTTAAACCAAAGCAAATTTTTCTATAAGAAATCATAGAAATGCAGACAATTGGTTCCACACCCCAAAATAAATGATTTATTATTCTGAATAACATGTAATACAAATGAAACAAACATTCAGAAACAGCAGAATATGTGATATTATAAGTTACTGTACAGTAATGGAGAGGATGGGAAACAAACAAGGGCTGACAGAGACTGCAGGGAGCATGAAGGAATGAGCAGGGCAGATGTGGGCACAGTATACCAGCACTCTCTGTCCGGGGAGAGAGGGGTTACAGATATGGAGAGATTACCTCCACAGTCCTGTCCCCTGATGTAAGCCCCAGCCTGAAGTGGATCTGCTATGATTTGGAAGGTGAGGGAGACTTCCTGGGTCAGAGTACAGTGCTGTAGACCCCGCTATGCAGACCATGCCCCTCCTCCACTCCCCCTCCCACCCAGTAAAGGGAGCTCTTAAATCAAAGCAATGCTCTTAAACCAAGTTACAATTTTGAAAAACTGTGAGCTCTTAAACCAAAACGCTCTTAAACCAAGTTACTCTTAAACCAAGGTACCACTGTATATTTCATATGATAGTACCTTTTACTTGTGGGTGGGAGGTGTCCCTATAGAGGCTTCTCCTCCCTCAATTGATAACTGATAATAAAGTATTTTACAATTCTATTGGTTTGGTCACCATATTTATGACATTTTATCGATAAAGTGCTTTTTTTTCTGCACAAGTTTGACTTTACAGGGGCCCCTTTCAGGTCTGGTACATCTACCTAGGGGAAAACCTGCACAATACTAGCCAAGTAGTTGTCACCTTCTGCACATCAACCTTTCAGTTCCAGTATGTGAGTATGTCGGACCTGTCAGAGGGTTCAGAGGAGGACGCTTTACTGCAATGTGCGAACATCACTGAGGGGTTGCAAAGACGTGGCTATAAAACATGGACATTGAGCTGAAAATATATTAAAAAAAACAGGATTGTGTCTTCTACAGTGTTTAGTAGAGGTTACAAGAGTAGCAGAGGTTTGGGGAAACGCTCTGTTTCCTCCTCTGGGATGCGGAAGATGGAATTTTACGACCATAAGGCACCAGGCCGCCCCCGGTGTAAACAGCAGATGGCTCCCAAGAACCAGGAAGGGCACGGAGCGGGAGGCGCAGACCTAGCGGAGGCCCAGCATGACTAGGTTAGCTGGGAATGTAGTTTAAGGGGTTAAGTGGGGCAGTAAGGGGTTAAGTGTTAGCCAGTTGGGAGGGGGTGAGGGGTTTGAGGAGAAAATGCTGGAGTTGCTAGGTGAGTCACTTACCAACGGACGCGGTGTTATAAGAAGAGGAGGAGCTACAGTTCTTGCCAGACCCGATTCAGCCCGCCCGCCCGCCCTATTACAGGCTTTTGGTGTTCGGGTGTGGGCTTTGGGTGCTTTCTTTGTCATGACAGCCTGCGGTAGGGAGGTCTTGCAGGGCACGTTAAGGTGGTAATTCGGATGGGGACCCATAAGAGGGATGATACTCCCCACTTGTTTGGTGGCTTGTGGATGGAAAATGGTGCAGTGCCAGGTGACAGATTTGTCAGCCCCTGAGTCGGCGCGGTGCGGCTGGGGGGATAGCCAGGAATACTGGTGCTGCTGCAGGGTGCTCTGCCAGACCTCCCTAGTCATAATGGGTTAACTAATGTTATTGTTATTATTGTTATTTATTTTTATGTTTGTTAATTATTGGAAGCACTTTTAATAAAGAGGCTGTTATGGCCAATTTTTTCCAATGTTAAAGGAGGTGTCCTCAATTAATGGATCAAAGGGGGGAGGGTGTGTGTGTGGAATAAGGGGTTTTAGTGTGGGGGGGGTAGTGGTCGGTAGGGGATAGACGAAGGGACTCAGCAATACCTTAAGTCAAGACAGAATCGGTGCAAGGCACAGAGGAACAGGCCAATTCAGCTCGCAGGAGAGTCAGCACAGTACCAGAGATGAGACAGGTATTGTAGTCAGACAGGCAAAGGGTCAGGGCAGTCGGTTTAAGAGGCAGCTCAGGCAATCGACAACAGAAGTCGACAACAGGAGAGGCCACAGAAAGCATAATCCAGGCACGGTTCAGGATACTTGGAAATACAGCAGAAACAGCAGACAGACACCTTGACTTTGAATGCTAGAATCCAATAGGTGGAGGAGTCTCTGGATTGGCAGGTGGCAGTAGCAGGTGGTGACAAGCTGCCTCTATAAATCCAGAGCAGTTGCCTGCATTCACACCCTAGTGATCAGAGGTGTGCTGTAATTGCAGCAGAAGGAGAAATAAGATGCCAGAAGACACAAGCACAGGACAGGACGGTGCCGGTGACTCTGGGCTGGCAGAATTACAATAACTTAGCCTGGCTGTCCTATAGGAGGGAAACTATAACCGTGCCGGTTACAGAGACAATGTTTATGGTCTTACATTTTGGCTTTGTGGCTACGTTGTCTCTGTGAAGAAAGTGTTGGCATGTAACTATGCCATCCTCATACAAACAACCTCCAAACCTGAGACATCTTCTTGTAAGAAGTACCCTCCAAGGCAACAAGAAAAAAATATAAGACCTACATCCATATTTTTCCAACAAGTAAGATCCACCTCCCCAATACTCAACAGGATTACAAAATTACTGTCACCTTTTCATGTACTTCTTCCTCCAATGTGGTACACATGATACAGTCTACATTGTGCCCTATAGGGATTTAGAATGGGGAGAATATGCAGAAGCTACAGTCCAGGGTGAACTCTACATAGACAAATGATAACAAGGAGTCAAACATCTCACTCCATATCACTGACATGTGGGTTGAGTTTAACACCTTAACAAACTTCAGATCTCTGGATTCCTAATCATCAGCTATCCTGTCTCTTGTAATAGTATTACTTGTGTAGTGCTTGTGGTGTTTTCTTCAGTCCTTTCATCTGTAACTCCTCTGATGAAGATGTCCGTGCACATCAAAAGCTAACAAATAGTGATTTTTTTTCTAGTTAGCCAATAAAGGTATCACACCTAAAATACTTTGTTGTTTTTGACACAAACGTATTTACCATCACTTGGATTTTGGTAGCTAATATAATACAACACTATCTGTAGCTATAGACACACTAAGATGTAACACAGGACTGTGAACATCAGAGCCATGATAATACTTACGTGGTGGATGTTATGGAGCGTACTCTGTGTAATCTCCTGTATGGAGGAGGCACTGGCAGGAAACATAAGACTCAGATAAGGCCCTTAAAATATTAGGAGCATCCATATAGATATATTCTATGTATTATAGATAATAATAGTAAAGATCTCAATGGTTTATTACTGTTACAAGCCACAGAATATAGTAACTTATACTGTAACTAGGGGATGACAACCACCCTGTCCATATTATTATACAGGGGACCCACTCTTAAAGGAGAAGTCCGGCCAAAATTAATTTTTGATATGTTGTTACTTATGAAAAGTTATACAAATTTCTAATGTACATTAATTATGGGAAATGCACATATAGGGCTATTTCCCTTAATTTAGTAGATCAGGAAGTGTTAGAAATATCTCTGAAGAAGTGACGTCACGACCCAGGGTGTAATTCCTATGGAGTGTCCAGCAGGGGGCGCTCTCTATATAGAAGTCTATGGGACTTTATTGTTTCTATGGGTTTCTATGTAATGTAATGTAATGTAGTGTACAGTGCTTTATTGAATGAATACATCTATGGAATACTTTGGGGAGCAAGTGTCCTTGCTCCCCAAAGTATTGAATAAATGTATTCATTCAATACATTCAATACACAGTAAGCCCACCGATCCGCCGCATTTCCGCCGAATTTCCGCCGCATTCCCGCCGATCCGCCACACGCTGATCCGCCGCATTCCCGCCGATCCGGACCATATACATTGAACTACAGCTCCCATCATCTGCTTCTAGTATGAACAGGTGATGGGAGCTGTAGTTGGGTAAGGGATATGACATGCCGCCGGGCGCCGGGGGGAGCCGCTCAGTACACTGGAGCGCTCCCCCCTCCCCCTCCTCCTTCCGGGATAACTTCCGCCTATACCAATGCTGAGTCCCTGCCTGGCCGCCGCTCTCCGCTCTCCCCCCCCCATACATACCGGCTCCCGATGCATCCTGGTGTCCGCGCTGATGCCGGGAGCCGGTATATGAGAGCGGAGAGCGGCGGCCAGGCAGGGAGTCAGCAGTGCTATAGGCGGAAGTTATCACGGAAGGAGGAGGAGGAGGGGGGAGCGCTCCAGTGTACTGAGCGGCTCCCCCTGCGCCCGGCGGCATGTCATATCCACTACCCAACTACAGCTCCCATCACCTGTTCATACTAGAAGCAGATGATGGGAGCTGTAGTTCAATGTATATGGTCCGGATCGGCGGGAATGCGGCGGATCGGCGGGAATGCGGCGGAAATTCGGCGGAAATGCGGCGGATCGGTGGGCTTACTGTGTATTGAATGTATTGAATGAATACATTTATGCAATACTTTGGGGAGCAAGGACACTTGCTCCCCAAAGTATTCCATAGATGTATTCATTCAATAAAGCACTGTACACTACATTACATTACATTACATTACATAGAAACCCATAGAAACAATAAAGTCCCATAGACTTCTATATAGAGAGCGCCCCCTGCTGGACACTCCATAGGAATTACACCCTGGGTCGTGACGTCACTTCTTCAGAGATATTTCTAACACTTCCTGATCTACTAAATTAAGGGAAATAGCAGTATATGTGCATTTCCCATAATTAATGTACATTAGAAATTTGTATAACTTTTCATAAGTAACAACATATCAAAAATTAATTTTGGCCGGACTTCTCCTTTAATGGGACCCATGTTACTTCTAAAGACCATAAAACGTTACATAAAGATAGAGTTCCCCAAACTGTGTCTCTCTCTCTCTTGCAAAACTACAGCTCCCATCATACCCTGAATGCCAGAAGCACTATCATGGGAGTTGTAGTTTAACAACAGCTGAGGACACTGCCATAGAGACATGTGGAACATCCTATATATATATATACATTCAACACTGATTTCTTGAAGAGCGTAAATGTTGCTAAGACTTTCTGTGATATATAATACTTGTGGTGTCTGGACTTTCACCCTCACTAATCGATGTGTTGCCTATTATCCACACTGCAGGTCCAGACCTTCCTTACAATAAGATTAATGATTCCGGGGGACTGCTTGCTTTGTGGTTTGTGACTACCGCGGTGTGACCATCATGTGATGATCAATCAATCAAACCTTACACAACCAGAACATGTTGTGACCCATAATGAACAATGCCTTCCATACATTGTACAAAGAATCCATTTTTATTGTTGATTTAAGTACTAAAAAATATTTAACAAAAAATTGTAGGAACCCCCATTGTACAGCGCTCAGCCAGTGAGTCCTGTTAATCTAGAATAGGAGCATGTTCATCCCATACCAGACCAGTGGCAGACCAGACTAGAAGACCTCTCACCTCTCCCAGATCCTGGGGGACAGGCTTGGATTTCAGGCACTATCTATGGAGATCTGTCTTGTGTCCCACTATGGGGCCTGTAGCCGAACATCCCTGTCCCCCTCCTGTTCTATCAGTAGTCCCTAGTGAACTTATTTTATCTGGACTTCAGTTCTCAGGAAGCAGATTCAACTGAAAACTGGGGAAGAGAAAAAAGCCATTGGCCCCTCACCCCAACAGGCCAATTTTCACATGGCGTATGAGACCGGCCGTTCTGTGACCCAGCCGTATAACAGAACGGCCGGTGTTGGAGAAGATCATCCTGGACGGTACTGCAGTACCGGTCGGATGATCTTCATTTCTGTTTAATTGGGATGCAAGCGCACCCGCGTGTGGTCGCATCCCAATTCACCATTGCACACAATGGAGTGAGCAGCTGAAGCCACACGTTCCATTGTGTGAACTGACATGTTCTGTGCGGCCGCTATTCAATGAATAGCGGCCGTAGAAAACTGACATGTCAGTTTTCTGTGCAGCCGGGTGGGATCCCGGACAGAACGTATACACATAGTATACGCTCCGGACGGTATTCTATTCATTCAAATGCAACGTATGTTTTGTATAAATCATGGTCGTTGTTGCAATTTGCAACAACGGCCGTGATTTTTGCAAAACATACGATATATAAACATAGCCTCACTTTGTAAGGCAAAGGCCAAGAGGTTGTGACAGCCACAGTTTCTGGGTACTGATTTTAACATTTTCTCGACATATTTATCCTTTTTCTTTTTACCCCAAAACAGTTTTCACCATAAGATTTTTTTTTTTTACAAAGGGTGAACTGGTGGAAATATTCATCGTTATATCATTGTATGAATTATGGGAAAGGAGCTGTCTTGAAACTGTTCTTTTTTTCTGTTGTTCTGTTTTTTGCTATTTCAAACTGTTGTACTGTATAGTCTTTGAGATTTACTCTATCACTAGTTATCAGTAGTTAGTCAGGATTCTAATTGAATGGTCCCATAGATGTAAGGAACATAAGGATCTTCCAGTGTGGAGTGTCACACTGGAGGGAACATTTGGGGGATAAGACCCCTCCATTAGCTTAGTACTTAGAACATTGTGCCGTTTATAGCAGGACAGTGTGAATGCTTTGCATTCTGTAATCTCGCCCAAGGAGACATAGTGACTTTCCAGGTATTGTCACCTATGATGTTCTTGGCTATGTAGACATGTCACAGGAGAAGTGGTCGAGGGGAGGTACATCTCACCTAGGTTACAGCTTAGTGTGAGATGGTAAATCTGGGAGAGATCGGTTGCTCAGCAGTGATATGCTGCTGAGTTGTTGTTTAATTTTCCGGGCCGGATTTACTGGAATGGCGGGTAGGTTGGTAGTGGGATCTGCCATTCCCTCCCCCTCGATCCAGTGTGGGTTTTGGGATCAGGTGAGCTCTGATCCTAATCAGCCTGAGAAGGCAAAAGGTGGGCTCAGTGTACAGGCAGGGGCGCCGCAATCATGAGGCGACCTGAGTCGTCTGCCTCAGGCGGCGCCACCAGCTGTCTTCATGGGGGCGGCATTCCAGGGCCGCTTTAACCAGAGGGCACATGGTGCACGTGCACCGGGCCCACTGGTTAAAGGGGCCCCCCCGAGCAGGCCGGCCGTTGCTATGTGCGACCAATGCGGTCGCACAGGGCTCCGGCCACCAGCCTGTCAGGGGGGAGCGCCATGGATGGGTAATCTACTTACCCCTCCATGGCGCCCCCTGCAGGGCCCCCCCGTCCGCCGCTGCCCCCGCCCGCCCGCTGCTGCTGCGGCGCGTCAGCGCTGCAGCAGCAGCGACACTGACAGAGAGAGAGCCATTGGCTCCCTCCCTGTCAGTCACTCTTGTGGCCGCACTTCCTGTGGTCACAAGAGGCCGCGCTCTCCCTCTAGCGGCCGACGTCACTGGAGCGTCGGCGCGAGGGTGAGGGGAGTGCAGCCTCTTGTGACCGCAGGAAGTGCGGCCACAGGAGGGAAGAGAAGAGGAACGCGTGGACCCAGGTGAGTAACAGTGTTTGTTTTTTTCAATGTTATATGGGAGGAGGAGCTATATACTATTGGGGAGCACAGGGGGCTATATACTATGGGGGGCAGAGGGGGCTATATACTATGGGGGAGAACGGGGGCTATATACTATTGGGGAGCACAGGGGGCTATATACTATGGGGGAGCATAGGGGACTATATACTACTGGGGAGCACAGGGGTCTATATACTATGGGGAGCACAGGGAAGCTATATACTATGGGGGAGCACAGGGGGCTATATAGTACTGGGGAGCACAGGGGGCTATATACTACTGGGGAGCACAGGGAAGCTATATACTATGGGGGAGCACAGGGGAGCTATATACTACTGGGGAGCACAGGGGAGCTATATACTACTGGGGAGCACAGGGGGCTATATACTACTGGGGAGCACAGGGGTCTATATACTATGGGGAGCACAGGGAAGCTATATACTATGGGGGAGCACAGGGGGCTATATACTATGGGGGAGAACAGGGGGCTATATACTATGGGGGAGCACAGGGAGCTATATACTATGGGGGAGGACAGGGGGCTATATACTATGGGGGAGGACAGGGGGCTATATACTATGGGGGAGCACAGGGGAGCTATATACTATGGGGGAGCACAGGGGGCTATATACTATGGGGGAGGACAGGGGGCTATATACTATTGGGGAACACAGGGGAGCTATATACTATGGGGGAGCACAGGGGGCTATATACTATGGGGGAGGACAGGGGGCTATATACTATTGGGGAGCACAGGGGAGCTATATACTATGGGGGAGCACAGGGGACTATATACTACTGGGGAGCACAGGGGTCTATATACTATGGGGAGCACAGGGGGTCTATATACTATGGGGAGCACAGGGGAGCTATATACTATGGGGGAGCACAGGGGAGCTATATACTACTTGGGAGCACAGGGGACTATATACTACTGGGGAGCACAGGGGTCTATATACTATGGGGAGCACAGGGAAGCTATATACTATGGGGGAGCACAGGGGAGCTATATACTACTGGGGAGCACAGGGGAGCTATATACTACTGGGGAGCACAGGGGGCTATATACTACTGGGGAGCACAGGGGGCTATATACTATGGGGGAGCACAGGGGGCTATATACTATGGGGGAGCACAGGGGAGCTATATACTATGGGGGAGCACAGGGGACTATATACTATGGGGGAGCACAGGGGGCTATATACTATGGGGGAGCACAGGGGAGCTATATATTACTGGGGAGCACAGGGGAGCTATATACTACTGGGGAGCACAGGGGGCTATATACTACTGGGGAGCACAGGGGAGCTATATACTATGGGGGAGCACAGGGGGCTATATACTATGGGGGAGCACAGGGGGCTATATACTATGGGGGAGCACAGGGGGCTATATACTATGGGGGAGCACAGGGGAGCTATATACTATTGTGGGAGAGCACAGGGGGGGCTATATACTACTGGGGAGAGTGCACAGGGGGGCTATATACTAATGGGGGAGCGCACAGGAGGGCTGTATATAACTGGAGGAGCACATGAGGGGCTATATACTACAGGGACACCTTAAAACTATGGAGGCACAGAGGGGTGTAACTACTGTATAGAGGTACAAGGGACCTAACTACTGTATGTGTTGGAGCCTAAAATATTTGTCTGGCAGATTCTGGAGAGAAGATTCACAGCCAGGAGAAGACTTCAAGGTGGCCCAGGCTGGATGGAGAGAAAAAGAAAAGGTGACAGACTCTGATCGGAGAAGACGCCCCCGGTGAGTCACTGGATGTAACTGCACTCTGTTATAGGGTTGTAGTGTTAGGGCGGTTTTATGTAATGGTATCATTGGTGATATCTTTCTGTTTTGTTTAGTGCAGTTTTTATGTAATATGTAATCACTGAATGGTGGAAATAGTGTTATAAGGTAACTACTGTATGTATTGGGGCTCTTGATACAGTGTGGGGGCAAATTCAGTACATTATACAATGTGCCGAAAGGGAAGGGGGGGCCCACTCTTGAGGGCTGTGCACTGGGCCCACCAATGTATTAAAACGGCCCTGCGGCATTCAGTGGCAGACTATAATATGAGCGGTTCGGGCGGCCGCCCACATTATAATCCGCCACTGATTGTACCATGTACCGGAGTCCCCCCGCGCCCGGACAGCATCTGTAATGAGATGCTGTGAGCGGGGGAGACTGTATTCATAAGCGCCGCGCTGTAATAAATCAGCCGCGCGGTGCTGTTACTACAGCGCGGCGCTTATGAATACAGTCTCCCCCGCTCACAGCATCTCATTACAGATGCTGTCCGGGCGCGGGGGGACTCCGGTAAATGCATTCCACGTCCGTGATCCGTCAGGATCACGGAACGTGGGAATGCAGCCTTAGTCCCCCGGCTGATGTGCGGCTGCCGGAGGTGTCCCATCCTGTCCCCGGCAGCGCACGCATCAGAGAGATCCCCGTGCGCCGGAAGTCACAGCCACAGGCACACGGGGAGCTCTCTGATGCGCGCGCTGCCGGGGACAGGACGGGACACCCCGGGCAGCCGCACATCAGCCGGGACCAGACCAGAGAGGCTCGACGGGGGAACGGAGGGCAGGTGAGTTGTGTGCTGTTTTTTGTTTTTGTTTTATCTGCTGTGCAGGGGGGGGGGGGAGAGGGGGACCATATATAAGGTAGGGGGGGAAGAGGGGGACCATCTATAAGGTAGGGGGGGAAGAGGGGGACCATCTATAAGGGAGGGGGGAAAGAGGGGGACCATCTATAAGGTAGGGGGGGAAGAGGGGGACGATCTATAAGGGGGGACCATCTATAAGGGAGGGGGAGAGGGAAGAGGGGGACCATCTATAGGGGGGGGAAGGGGACCATCTATAAGGGAGGGGGGAAAGAGGGGGACCATCTATAAGGGGGGGACCATCTATAAGGGGGGGGAAAGAGGGGGGCCATCTATAAGGGAGGGGCGGGAGGGGGACTGTCTATAAGGGGGGGGGGGAGAGGGGGACCATCTATAGGGGGGGGAAGGGGACCATCTATAAGGGAGGGGGGAAAGAGGGGGACCATCTATAAGGGGGGGCCATCTATAAGGGAGGGGGGAAAGAGGGGGACCATCTATAAGGGGGGGACCATCTATAAGGGAGGGGCGGGAGGGGGACTGTCTATAAGGGGGGGGGAAGAGGGGGACCATCTATAAGGGGGGGGGAAGAGGGGGACCATCTATAAGGGGGCATCTATAAGGGAGGGGGGAGAGGGGGACCATGTATAAGGGGGGGAGGGGGACCATCTTTAAGGGAGAGGGGACCATCTATAAGGGAGGGAGAGGGGGACCATCTATAAGGGAGAGGGGACCATCTATAAGGGGGGGGAAGAGGGGGACCATCTATAAGGGGGGGGGGAGAGGGGGACCATCTATAAGGGGGGGAGAGAGGGAAGAGGGGGACCATCTATAAGGGGGGGGGAGAGGGGGGACCATCTATAAGGGGGGGGGAGAGAGGGAAGAGGGGGACCATCTATAAGGGGGGGGGGAGAGGGGGACCATCTATAAGGGAGGGGAAAGAGGGGGACCATCTATAAGGGGGAAAGAGGGGAGAGGGGGACCATCTATAAGGGAGGGGAAAGAGGGGGACCATCTATAAGGGGGAAAGAGGGGGGAGGGGGACCATCTATAAGGGAGGGGAAAGAGGGGGACCATCTATAAGGGAGGGGGGAGAGGGGGACCATCTATAAGGGAGGGGGGAGAGGGGGACCATCTATAGGGGAGGGGGGAGAGGGGGACTATCTATAAGGGGGGGGGGAGAGGGGGACCATCTATAAGGGGGGGGACCATCTATAAGGGGGGGAAGAGGGGGACCATCTATAAGGGGGGAGGAGGGGGACCATCTCCTAAAAGATCAGCACCCTCCTCTCCTGACATTCTCTGTGCTGCTGTGACCTGTCCTAAAAGATCAGCACCCTCCTCTCCTGACATCCTCTGTGCTGCTGGGACCTCTCCTATAGGATTAGCACCCTCATCTCCTGACATCCTCTGTGCTGCTGGGACCTCTCCTATAGGATTAGCCCCCTCCTCTCCTGACATCCTCTGTGCTGCTGGGACCTCTCCTATAGGATTAGCCCCCTCCTCTCCTGACATCCTCTGTGCAGAAAGGGACCAAACATTATGTTTATTGGGGACAGCAGTGGGGGGGGGGGGCAGTAGTGGATTATAATGTGGGCGGATTGACGGGGGGGGGGGGGGGGGGGCGTCATTCTATAGTTCGCCTCGGGCAGCAGAGAGGCTAGAATCACCCCTGTGTACAGGTCCTTGCTCTCAGCCAGGAGTGAACAGCCTGCATGCTGTGTTTGCTGGGAGCAAGGGATACCACTGCTGCTGGGGATTGTCCATACTCTGCAATACTGTTATCGAAGTGCCAGAGAGGTGATCTGTTTTGTTAGTTAGCGCCCAGACGGGCAAGACCTTTTGTTTTGTTTGTAAAAAGCACGGCGTTGCTATATTTCTGTTGTGGACTGTTTATGCTACAAATAAACACCAAGCTGTTTTATAAGTCCAAGTGTGCTGCTGAAATGTGTCCAAAACACACCATCCCCCGGGAAGATCCTTACAATTGGTGGAGGATGCGGGCAAAACGGTTGCTAGGGGCAACGGTGTGCATCAACTTGGCTACAGCTGCTTATGTCCTGGGTGAAGGCTGCTGCTTCACTCCAAAAACAGCCAAGCAATATGGAGGAGATGATGAAGCAGTTCATGCAAGCTCAGATAGCCGCTAACCTGCGCCATCAGCAAGCGATGGCTCAACAACAGAAACTTATTGAGCACCTAACCGCAAAGCAAGAGGCGCCTGCAGGTGCTAATCCACAGCCGGTGGCAGCAGCCGCTCTAGAGACTTTTTCTGTGAGAACATCCGTGCAGCGAGCGCTGCAAAAGATGACTGCTGATGATGATATTGAGGCCTACTTAACTGTCTTTGAGCGTGTGGCTGAGAGAGAGAAATTACCAGCCACTGAGTGGGCAGAAGTGATTGCGCCTTATTTAACAGGCGAACCTCAAAAGGCCTATTATGACCTCAGTGAGCAAGAGGTCAAGGACTATCCTCGGCTAAGAGCGGAGATACTTGCCCGACTAGGAGTTACTGCTGCTGTCCGTGCCCGGAGGGTCCGCAACTGGAGCTACAGTCTGGACAAGTCAGCGAGGTCCCAGATGTACGACCTGATCCATTTGGCAAGAAAGTGGTTGGAGCCAGACACTTCTACTCCTGCCCAGATCCTAGAGAGGGTCGTGATGGATCGCTATCTACGAGCACTTCCGGCTGATCTACAACGCTGGGTGGGACAAGGTGACCCTAGGAGTGCCGACGAACTTGTCAACCTTGTGGAGAGGTTCCAGGCGACAGAGGACTACCTCCGTGATGTTCCTGCAGCACCTTCACCTCCCCGGAGTGCCAGATCTGTGCCGTCAGCTGGTAAGAGACTTCCATCTATTGGGGAAGTGTGGAGGGGTGCTGATAGAGGGAAGAGTGCTCAGGCGGTGTCTCAAGGGCAAAAGACTGGTGATGGTCCCAGGTGGCTAAGTGGCCCTAAAAAGGACTCCCTGCCAAGGAGACCAGGCCCTATCCAGTGCTGGAGATGCAATGAGACGGGAAATGTCTGCCCATTGCCCTCTTACCACTGAGCCCATGGAGTGTGACGCTAGCCGGCGTCAGTCGCTATTTGCGGAACCGTCATGTGTTGCAGTTCCTGGACTAGAGACTGAACCGCAAGTCTGCAACATTACTGTCAATGACTTCCCTGTTAAGGCGTTGCTGGACTCAGGAAGCCTTGTCACCTTGGTGCATGCCAGCCTGGTGACTGGGGACTTTGTGCCAAAAAGACATATGAGTGTGGTGTGCATACATGGTGATACAAAAGTTTACCCTATAGTGCTGGCTAATGTCGGGACTGAACTAGGCACGGTACAATATGAAGTGGGTGTGGTTAAAAACCTTATGCATAATGTGATATTGGGGCGTGATTTTCCATTGTTCTGGGCTCTATGGGGAAAACAACAATCCCCTAAAAGGAGTGAGGAGACCCCTAAGTCTATTGCATTACCCACGGTAAATGATAAAAATGTACAGGATGAAAATAATGCTTTTCCTTTGCAGGTCCTGGCTGGTGAGGAAGAGGCTCCTCCCACTGCGCAGAATGTTCCAGACTTAGAGGTGTCTAGGGATAATTTTGGTACTGCACAATTACAGGACCCCATTTCCAAAAATGCGAGAGAGCAGGTCACTGTTATGAATGGGGTACCTCAGGAACCAGAAGCTGAGAGAAAGTTTCCACATTTTTCTATGACTAATGATCTCTTCTATAGAGTCACTAAAATTAATGATGAGGTTGTGGAACAGCTTCTGGTGCCTAAGTCGTACCGGCGTCAGGTACTCGACATGGCCCATAGTCATGTCCTTGGGGGCCACTTGGGGACGGCTAAAACGCAGGAGAGAGTCCTCCAGAGATTTTATTGGCCTGCGATTTATGCTGACATAAAAAAAATACTGTGAGTCGTGCCCCACACGTCAGCTTAGCGCCCCAGTGTCGCATTTCCGTAGTCCTTTGGTTTCGCTCCCCATCATAGAGGAACCTTTTGACCGCATTGCAATGGACTTGGTGGGTCCCATTGTAAAGTCGGCAAGGGGACACCAGTACATTTTGGTGGTCTTAGACTATGCAACCCGCTATCCTGAGGCTGTCCCCTTAAGAAACACTGCATCTAAAACAATTGCCCGTGAGTTGTTTTATATGTTTTCCAGGGTGGGGATCCCCAAGGAGATCTTGACCGACCAAGGTACCCCGTTTATGTCAAAGGTGATGAAAGAGCTATGCAAACTGTTTAAAATCTCACACCTACATACCTCTGTATATCATCCCCAGACAGATGGATTAGTGGAGAGGTTTAATAAAACCCTGAAACATATGTTAAAGAAAGTGGTGGAAAAAGATGGTCGGGATTGGGATCACTTACTACCTTACCTGATGTTTGCTATTAGGGAAGTGCCCCAAGCGTCCACAGGGTTCTCTCCCTTCGAATTAGTCTATGGTCGTCACCCTAGGGGTTTGTTGGATATAGCGAAAGAGACATGGGAAAGCGAGTCCACCCCATACAAGAGTGTTATTGAGCATGTAGCACAAATGCAGGACCGTATAGCCACTGTAATGCCCCTAGTAAAGGAACACCTCCAGAGGGCGCAAGAGGGCCAAAGTAGAATTTACAATCGTTCTGCGAGAATCAGGACATTCAGCCCAGGTGACCGAGTACTCATACTTGTTCCCACTGTAGAAAGTAAATTCTTAGCAAAGTGGCAGGGTCCCTATGAAATTGTAGAGAAGGTCAGTGAGGTGAACTACAAGGTACACCAACCAGGTAGAAGGAAGCCTTTTCAAGTTTATCACATAAACTTGATCAAACCCTGGAAAGACAGGGAATCCTTGGTGGCGACAAACTCTGTTAATAATTTGTCACAACCAATCCCTCCGGTCAAGATTGGTGATACTCTATCAGGGTCACAGAAGCAGGAGACTAAGGAGTTTTTGCAGAAAAACAAAGACAAGTTTTCTGACCTTCCAGGGCGTATGCATCTCATTCACCATCACATTGAAACTGAGCCTAGAAGCAGGGTAAACCTTAAGCCCTATAGGATACCAGAAGCACGGAGGGAGGCGGTGTCAGCCGAGGTAAAACGTATGCTTGACCTAGGAGTCATTGAGGTGTCCCAGAGCGAGTGGTCCAGCCCGATTGTGCTAATCCCAAAGCCCAATGGAACTTGGAGGTTCTGTAATGATTTTAGAAAGTTAAATGAGATCTCCAAGTTCAATGCCTACCCCATGCCCAGGGTAGATGAGTTGATTGAAAGAATGGGTAATGCCAGGTACATAACCACCCTCGATCTCACAAAAGGCTACTGGCAGATCCCCCTCACTCCTGAGGCTAAAGAGAAGACTGCATTCTCCACCCCTGATGGGTTCTTCCAATATGTAGTGATGCCATTCGGGTTACATGGAGCCCCTGCCACTTTTCAGAGGTTGATGGACTTGATTCTGCGACCACATCGTGAGTACTCTGCTGCCTACCTCGATGATGTGGTCATCTTTAGCCCGGATTGGGAAAGTCACCTCTGTAAGGTCCAGGCGGTGTTAGATGCCATAAGTGATGCGGGGTTAACCATCAATGCAGAGAAGTGTGCATTAGCCTTAGAGGAGGCCAAATACTTGGGATACATTATTGGGAGGGGGTTAATCAAACCACAGCTAAATAAAATCGAGGCAATACAGAATTGGCCTCAACCCCTCACAAAGAAACAGGTCAGAGCTTTCCTGGGTATTACGGGCTATTACCGTAGGTTTGTGCCAAACTTTGCCACAGTTGCGGCCCCACTAACTGACCTGACAAAGGGTGCGAAGTCCGCAATGGTGACATGGACTCCAGAGGCCGAGAAGGCTTTTCAAAGCCTTAAGTCTGCCTTGTGCCAACAACCTGTGCTAGTTACCCCTGACTTTAGGCGAGAGTTTCTAGTACAAACAGATGCCTCTAACACAGGGTTAGGTGCCGTTCTCTCACAGGTCGTGAATGGCGAGGAGCACCCGGTGATGTACTTGAGTAGAAAGCTATCCCCGGCCGAGAAAAACTACGCCATCGTTGAGAGAGAATGTCTGGCAGTGAAATGGGCCCTAGAGTCCCTCAGGTATTATTGCTAGGCAGAAAATTCAAGTTAGTGACAGACCATGCCCCCCTAACATGGATGAAGCTTAATAAAGAGAGAAATGCGAGGGTGACTAGATGGTTCCTGTCCCTACAAAACTTTAATTTCAGTGTGGAACATCGGCCAGGAAAATTACAGGCAAATGCTGACGCCCTATCAAGGGTACACTGTCTGTGGGGACAAAATGCTCAGCCCTCCGGTCTGAAAAAGAGGGGGGGATATGTAGACATGTCACAGGAGAAGTGCTCGAGGGGAGGTACATCTCACCTAGGTTACAGCTTAGTGTGAGATGGTAAATCTGGGAGAGATCGGTTGCTCAGCAGTGATATGCTGCTGAGTTGTTTAATTTTCCGGGCCGGATTTACTGGAATGGCGGATAGGTTGGTAGTGGGATCTGCCATTCCCTCCCCCTCGATCCAGTGTGGGTTTTAGGATCAGGTGAGCTCTGATCCTAATCAGCCTGAGAAGGCAAAAAGTGTACAGGTCCTTGCTCTCAGCCAGGAGTGAACAGCCTGCATGCTGTGTTTGCTGGGAGCAAGGGATACCACTGCTGCTGGGGATTGTCCATACTCTGCGATACTGTTATCGAAGTGCCAGAGAGGTGATCTGTTTTGTTAGTTAGCGCCCAGACGGGCAAGACCTTTTGTTTTGTTTTGTTCGTAAAAAGCACGGTGTTGCTATATTTCTGTTGTGGACTGTTTATGCTACAAATAAACACCAAGCTGTTTTATAAGTCCAAGTGTGCTGCTGAACTGTGTCCAAAACACACCATCCCCCGGGAAGATCCTTACAGCAGGTAAAACTAATCCTCATATTTCTAGGGTGATCTATGCTCACAAACATGGTGACGTCTGCGGTGGTCACATGGAGCGAGCCAGAATCGATGAAGGTATGGAGTATAATTACCTACTGTAGGCTATGGAGGATGAATGCTTCCACAATACACTCTTTTATAGATTACACAATTTCCTATTACATACACATTATCTATTGTGTAGATGCTTCCTTTTTCATTTCTGGAAAGTGGTGACCTACTTGAAGGAAGAGAACCTGGAAAAGTTTTCAGTATGAGTAATAAAAATTTCCATTACCTTTTCTTCTATAACAGAGAAGACGTATTGTCATTGGAGATTCATTGTCACTGTAGCAGAGATGGTTTTATCATTGATGCATAATGATTTCTCTGTAGTCTCATATAGGACTGCAAGTAAGCTACACCTTGAAACAGAACTGGTCGTCTAAAGATTGCTCCAAATATCACATCATAGAACCATTTTTTACACCTGTTACGTAAAGAAGCATTCCAGAATATTTTTTTTTTATTTGACACCCCCCCCCCCCCACCCCCTTTGCTGCGTGTCGGCGTGTATACTCGCCAACGTTGATCGGTGTCCCGAGGAGTGGCTTTGTTCCGGTGCTGCAGCGCCGTTCAAATCCCACACGCATTCACGTCACCGCTCTACTGACCCCTCTTCTGTCTCCTGTCTATTGAAGGACGTAAGTCACACTCTCCCATAGAGAATGCATTGGAGAGCGTGACTTCCGGCCTTCAATCAACTTTGAGATAGAAGAGTGGTGACGTGAACGTGCGCAGGAATTAAACGGTGCCGCAGCACCAGAACAAAGCCAGGTTGGGGGACAACGATCATTGCTGGTGACTATACATGCCAGCGCGCGCGGCAGGGTGGGGATCTGTATGGGTGGGGGGTAAATAAACATTTTCCAGAATACTTCTTTAACATGCACACATAGGAAAGAAATACTATACCAATCAGAAGCAGCCCTGCATTTGAGTAATATTAAGAGCCACCTGCTGTCTGTATGATATAGGTTCTTCATCATAAACTGAACTGAATCTGTTGTTAGTATTCCAACAGTGGGAAGGGATAGAGAGGACTGTGTTACTGTATTTGTAACTTACAGTCTGTGTAGCCCTTGCCCTAAACTGTTATACATTACCTCTCCGCGCTCCCATTCTTCTGCTGCCCTCTGCTTTTACCCCCATTGTCGCGGCTGCAGCTTCAGAGCGGCATGTCTGAGCCGCATCAGTTTTAGGGCATTCATGCCAGACATTTAAGGGTCACTTTGGTTCTTCTCCGACTTATCATTCACAAAAACATCAAGTTTCCTTTGCATCTTGATATGCCATAGCCTGTGAAGGGCTAAACTCCACTTTTCTATTATGGAAATTTCCCACTCGCAGCGAGGATAGAAACACTTAATATCTGCTACAGTTTCCATTTTTTTTTCATCCTGGGGAACCTTGACAGACCGATCACCTCGATGAACATCCCGGAGGTTCTGTATTGTTATCTAAAGAAAACTCACAGGAACCTTGCAGCTGTCACTGGCTGCACTATATGTTTCTGTGGAAATTTTACAAGGACTTGAAAAATCAAACACCCCCCCCCCCCCCCCCTTCACGTTTGCTCAGGCACCCTCGCCTGCCCAGCTGGCCATATTCAACACAATAGGAGCCGAGCCGATACATTGTAACAAGATCAGAAAATACTACATCTTGTAGGCTTGTTGTGTGCAGTGTGTAGCTATAGGGCGCTGGAAGACTAAACATGTCCTGGTGCTGTGGTGTACCCCCAGAGGTGTTATATTCGAGAAGCGGCCGGTCACTTACTAGGTGTTGTGGGGTGCCGCCACTTCTATGGTGGATGGCTGAGATACAGCCGGACATGACGCCAGTGCCAGGTGGGCACACAGGTGTGATGGCACACCTGCTTTTATTTGACAAGGCCAGTTGTACCCTTTTCCCCTGTGGTTAGTGTCATGCCTGGCTGCTACGGGGTCCCTTGGGTTAGAATGTTCACGGATGACAGGAGGGGTGTAGTGACCCTCCTGGATAGTAGGACCCACCACCCACAGAAAGGGGAGATTGTCCCAAGGTTGCGGTGTGTGCTGTATCAGTAGTTTCCATGAATAATCACAGCCTCTGGTTATAGTTAAGCCAGTTTACTGTTTGTAAATGTGCAGCAGGTAATACAGGCTCAACAGTATAAGGTTCCTTTAGATAAAGTCTCTGAAACACTCTTGACAAGGTTCCAATAAACACTTGACAATAGAACAACCAGATCTGTAGTTAAAGTGCAGTGTAGGAGAAAGTTGTGTTGGTTGAGTTGTATTTAGCGATACAAGAGATAGAGTAGCAGAGAGGAGGATGCCGTGAGAGTCTAAACCCAGGTAGTACTGTGCTCTGCTGGGATGTTGGAGGATGAGGTAGAATACTTAGAAGAAGAAGAATGAGAATAACACCTGTGCCCGTGTTTTCACCTTTGACTTCAGTCTTCACACCACCTTATGCTCATTAGACTCAGCTGAACCTTCCTTATGGGTGACACGGGCCCCAGACCTTGTTACCTGGGATGAGCGGAATGTTGAGGGTTCCCTGCTGACACCCGAGCTGTGAGACAGCGTTCGTAGGCTTACTGCAACTTTGCTCTGTCCGGATCAGTTCCTAGCTCTTTGGCTCTATTGTGGATACTGTCCTGCTCTGTGACTTTTCCTTGTCCACGGTGTGAGTTGTGGTTGTCACTGGCTTGTCCTCTCCTAAGAGGAGTTTAACAGTGCATAGTGCCTTGGAGCGTAACTAGTGAAGAAGTTGGAAGCAGTGTGCTGTCTTGCATCCTTCCCATGCGGGGTACTAGCTAAGACTGACGCGAGGTACTGGGACCTGGCAGTTATTAGCTGACAAATGAGCCTACTCATCCCCAAGGCCGGACTGGGACTAAAAAGCGGCCCTGGCACATGAAGCACCCTTCCAGCCCTCATAAATTATGACCACCAACCCCCCCCCCTGCTTAATTAAATAATTGGCTGCGCAATGTGCTATACAGCTAATATTTCTGTACTAGGTCGCACTACTAAACACTCTCTAAGGTACCATAAAACTTGATCAACAGTGTGGCTATCTATCCAGCAAAAGTTCTCTTCCTTGTTCTCTGTTGTTTGCTCTCTTCCCTGGCTTTGTCTTTAGTCCTCTAATCTGCTGTCTCTCCTGCTCTCTGCTCTGTTCCTTGTGCTCTATTGTTTGCCTTCTCCTCCGCTCACTTTTCTTGCCTGTTCTCACTTTTCTTACCTGTTCTCTTTTCTTTCTCTGTTTTATAATCTCTTATCTTTTATCTATGTTGTTCTCTCTCTCTCTCTCTCTCTCTCTCTCTCTCTCTCTCTCTATTTCTCTTCTCCATTCTCTTTATCCTCTCTTCTCTGTTTTATACTGGTGATTCATCAGACACTTGTTTTTTTTATTTGTCAATCGGTCATTGCTGCTATTAATGTGAACACATCTGTACTGATCGAGTTTCATGTAAATTCTCCAGAGGGAACGCAGCAGCTTCAAGAAGCCATCAGGAAAAGAGCAGATCTTATAAAAATATTTCCTAAACCCGGGACAGCTCCTGTAACACACACAGAGCCATAACCATTTATACCAGGCCTGTCTACACCTCATCAACAAAAGGAAAAATGTATCCTATGTGCAATCATAACCTTCTCTTCCAAAACCACATCCTACTCCACTAGCCGATTCCACAGAAAGATTGAGTTTTATTATTATCCACCTCAATCCAGCAATTCCTTCCTTAAATTTATAGACAACTAAAAAGCAATGGAAGAAAAATTGTAGGAATTTTTATCAGCCTATAACTGCACCTCTAAAGGTCAAGTGGGATTACGGTATGGATCAAAATGGTTATAGTAGGGGAAAGGTTGGACTAGACTGTCCACCTACCACCAGGGAGTATCACCGAACAGCAGGGGAAAATCTTCTATCCCATCACCACAATAAATACCAAGAAACATAGACCAACGGACACTATTTTTTTTGTGTCCGTTAAAAAAAAACGTATCTTTTTTTTTACAATGCACAAAAGGTGTTTCTGTAACTGACAGCACACAGTAAGGCAAGCATAAAGTAGATAATTTCTCTTCTTACTAATAGAATACCAGGGATCACATAGCCCCAGTCCAGTTGATTAAAAGGTAGGCTGGGTTCACACTGCGTTTTTGCAATCTGTTTTTTTTTTTTCATTAAAAAAACGGATAAAAAAATGGATGCATTTGTGTGCGTCCGTTTTGATCCGTTTTTCCTTTGACTTCCATTATTAAAAAAAAAGGATCCTGTTAAAAAAAGGATGTCTGTTAAAAAAAACACGATCCTTTTTGATCTGTCTTTTTTTAAATAATGGAAGTCAATGGAAAAACAGATCAAAACAGATGCACACAAATGCATCCGTTTTTTGCAAAAGCGCAGCGTGAACCAAGCCTTACTGGGAGCTGACACTGATCCTAAAACCTGGATGCAAAATGCACAACTAACACGATAACAATATACGATGCTCCATATTCTTACATTTTGCTGGTGCCGTTACCGGTATGTGATATGAAGAAAAATCTTTGAGGAGGGTCAATATAGTGTCATAGAGTAGGAATATCACCCACATGTTGACATTCTAATGCTGGATGGTGGCTGCCATCCAGTTCAGGATTTGTTATTCCCTGTGTTCTCATTGGCTAAGAACAAAACAACTCCCACCTTGTTCCAGATAGGACCATGTTTGAGAACTTTCCTTGTAGTCCTGAGAACATCGACACCAGATAGTGACTTAAGCCCCATTACAAGGGGCAATGAAGAGGAGCAAACGAGTGATGTTGCCGCTATTACACACGTTGGCAGACAGCGAGTAAGAGCAGGGTGTGGGCTGCTCGGGTGATCACTTGATCGTCCAGGCAGCCCATAAAGAGATAATAGCGGTCTGCCGCCGATGCTCCTATTCCGAGGGGGGACGGCAGCAAATCGTTGCTATCTTAGTCATTTGTCTTTCAACATGTTGAAGGACAACTACAGACGACAATCAGCAGACATCATTCATGTTGGCTGATCGTTGTCTTCTATTACACCAGACGATTATTGGCTGTAATGGCTGATATCGGCAGAACACGGTCAATAATCGTCTCGTGTAATAGGGCCTTAATGGTGCGTTTACAAAAAATTCGCAAATCGTTCCGTGTGAAAAGTTGTTCGCTGATTTAACCAATGTGTGAGATAGGCTTAAGCGTTCGCAAAACAATCGCACAACGAATTTTCCGTACGATATATCGTACCGTCTAAACGCTGCTCGTTATGAAAAAAAAAAACGTTACTCCGACATCGTTAATCGTACGATCGGGCCAATTATCGTTACGTGTAAACGCAGCAATAAGGCTGTATAACAGATGGAATCCTGGCCTGATTGAGGGTCTAATCACCTGAACTAATGTATCAGAACCATGATCAGGCCAGGACTTATTGTAGGTCTGTTATACCTAAGGCTAGGTTTCCATGACAGTAGTAAGTCCTTTATATGTAAGTAGTGTTATTGTGTCCTATTAGATTTTGTCCTGATTTCTTTCTTAGATCTTTCAGTGTTTCTTTATGGGCTAGACTTTTCATCTACAGAACATTCCAATAAAAAATGGAGTCAACCTGTCTATGGGCCCCATAACATTTGTATGAGCTGTCCATCTGGTACATGCACTCCTGGTCAGAAGACAGCCCAATCTCTGTTGAGTTAATTTAAAGCTCTTTGGACCCAATGCTAAATCTATAACATGGCCACTGCCAATCAGGCACCATTCATACTGTTGTCTTCTTGGCCCCTGAGCCCTCTATTGCATTGTTTGTGTTAAATTTTTTCAGATTGACCTTTCCAGTGAAAATTTTTGAGACAGGATTTGATGCACAACTAAGATTTCCGTAAGAGGGCAAACTTGTTTTCTGGAAATCTTCTTCCAAAACAGGAAAGATCAGGCTCCTGCGTCAGGTCTTTTGGCTAAAATCCAGAAGGAAGCTCTGGGTTTTCTTTAGGGTCATGTTTTCAGACAAAAGGAAACATTTTATATCTCCCCCATGTACGTGTAGCCTGAATCACCTGCTCTGGGTCACATGAATGGAGATGAAAGACGTAACTCTTGTTTATGTCCTTACTTGACTTATCCTACTTGGGACCTATGGAAAGACCAGTCACTTCCCTTCACTATCTCCTGGTGATCAATGGTAACAGAGAATTATTTTTAGTCTTCATCTCTGTTTTCCAGGTCGTGTATTGTTAGATTTGGTGTCGTCCATCTGCTATTCTCAGGTTCCAGTCTACTGTGATTGTCGGCCACTGCTTGAGACCAGGAGTTGTTGTGCAGTGGAACTGATCTCCATCGGTACTGTGGCAAATGAATATAATAATAAAAAAGAAAAATCAGAGTTGCTTTTAAATCATTGTAGCCAAGATATCTGATAAGATTTTACTGATGGCAACTTTTTCTTTGCTACTTTACTATTTAGTGCTAGTATGCTTGTATGCGTTTACCATCTCAGCTACAGAAGCTTTTAGCTCACTTTTATGCTGCGTTTACACGGAATGATTATCGTGCGAATTTGCACGGTAACGATCGAATTCGAACAATAATCGTACATGTTAACGCAGCGAACGATCAAACGACGAGCGAGAAATCGTTCATTTTGATCTTTGAACATGTTCTTAAATCGTTGTTCGTAAAAAATTTGCAAATCGTTCCATGTAAACAGTCGTTCACCAATTTAACTTATGTGGGAGATAGGCTTAAGCGATCGCAAAACAATCGCAAAAGAATTTTCCATACGATATATCGTTCCATCTAAACGCTGATTGTTATTAAAAAAAAATTGTTACTTCGAAAACGTTCATCATACGATCGGGCGAATTATCGCTCCGTGTAAACGCAGCATTAGAGTCATACATCTCTTGGTGACCTCCCTTTCTAGTATGCAAAAAGCATAGTCAAGAGCTATATACACAGTGGAGTCACATTTCTATGACCACTTCTTAAAGGACAACTCCTGTGATTTGGACAAAAAAAAACAAACAAAAAAAACAGACAGACACATTTTTTACACTCCTGAGTCTGTCTTCATTTGAATCTCCCGCCAATCATGGCTCTCTAGAGCTCCCATCGGCATCGGCACTTCCTTGTTCTTCGTCCGGCAGTGTCAGATGAGTAACAGCTTGCTCATTCAATCGGAGCTGAGCAAGCTGTGAGTCATCTGCTAATGTCTTATGGTGCATTTACACGTAACGATAATTGGCCCGATCGTACGATGTCGGAGTAACGATTTTTTTTTCATAACGAGCAGCGTTTAGACAGTGCGATATATCGTATGGAAAATTCGTTTTGCGATCGTTTTGCGAACGCTTAAGCCTATCTCACACATTGGTTAAATCAGCGAACGACTGTTCACATGGAACGATTTGCAAATTTTTTGCGAACGACAATTTGATAACATGTTGAAAGATCAAAATGAGCGATATATCGTCCGTCGTTTGATCGTTCGCTGCGTTTACACGTACGATTATCGTTCGAATTTGATCGTTATCGCGCAAATTCGTATGATAATCGTTACATGTAAACGCACCATAACACTGAGCGATTTTTTTACGATTAACGACTAATGATAAACGATTGCCAACGAGATTGTTTATCTTTAACCTGAAATCGTTCACCACATTACACAGAACGATAGTTGTTAATTACGATCATTACTATGATCGTTATTGCGATCGTTACTATGATCGTTTATTCCTTCTGATCCTAGAAAAACAATGAACAATGTGCAATTACACTGAACGATTAGTGAAAAAACGCGGAACTTGAGCGAACGAATGTGGAATTACAGCGAAGATTAGCGAACAATTAGCGAACGATTAACGATAATTTTAGGTTCAGATCAATGACATACTAACGATTTTTCGATCGTTGCCTGCAACGTTGCCTCGAACAATTTAACCATTTTGTGCACGATAATCGTCCCGTATAATAGGGCCCTTACGATGAGGCCGGCACACTGTGAAGACATCATAGACACAAGATGGCGCCGGCTGTGGTCGACAGGGATCAGGTATGTATGCATTTTAATACTTCTGTGGAGAAGGAGGTGGCAGTCAAGGGAAGGGTTGATAGGGAAGGGGGGCAGAAGGGTAATTAAAGCACATTAGGGTCCATTTACACAGAAAGATTATCTGACAGATTATCTGCCAAAGATTTGAAGCCAAAGCCAGAAACAGACTATAAACAGAGATCAGGTCATATAGGAAAGCCTAAGCTTCCTTCTCTTTTCAAATCCATTCCTGGTTTTGGCTTCAAATCTTTGTCAGATAATCTTTCTGTGTAATACAAAGTTTAATTACCGGAAAGAAAATCACCAGAATTGTCCTTTAAGCCCTTTTTGTGCAGGCCGATTATTAGCAAGGAGTGTTGCTGGAAATGCTCCTTCAGTCAATAATCTGCTCACCTAAAAGCAGAGATCAGCCAAGGAGCAGGAAAACAGGGGATGTTTGGCCAATAGCAATATATTTATAAGGTCGAATGAACGATCACTGGTTGCACGTTTAATCGTGCCTTCTGACACTGCAAACAAGCGACACTCTCGCTGATTGGTGTTCACCTGCATCCTTGCCCCATATCAATTTTTTAGAGTTCGATGAAGGGATGATTATTGGCTTGCGGGCCATGAATGGCATTGATCTGAGAGGTAAATGTTGGTGTGTGGGGGTGGACAACAAACTACAGTGGAGAAGCACACTGCCATAATGACCCAGGGCCAATCAGAGGTGTGTCTTAAGGCCTTATTACAAGGAAAGATTATCGGCGAAATCAAGCAGATATCTCCTTATTTAATAGAGCCAGTGACCAACAGATGGCCAATTGCTCACTATAAATATGTCAAAGATAATCCGCCATCAGCTGCACATCTCACCCTGTAAGAAGAAATGTGCAACTTCTTAGGCCACTGACAATCAATGCCACATGCTCAGATACAGATGAGGTTTGCTAATCTCTAAGGGTACGTTCACACTTACCGGATCCGCAGCACTGAACACAGCATCAAATCTGCACCATCAAATCTGCTGCGGACCTGCTGCAGATCCTGTAGGTGTGAACGCACCCTAATAGTCACTACTCCTCTGCTAACCAAGTCACATTAGCAGAAAAGGCTTCAGTTTTCCCCTAGTATGAGCATTGCATCTATCCTCAATGGTAAAGGGTTGTGTTCTAGGCTGATTTGTTAAAAAGTTTTCTTCACTTATTGGTAAAGAGTTGTCTTCTCCTCTGGTTGGTAAAGGATTGTCTTCTCCTCTGGTTAGTAAAGGGTTGTCTTCTCCTTTGGTTGGTAAAGGGTTGTCTTCTCCTCTGGTTGGTAAAGGGTTGTCTTCACTGATTGGTAAAGGGTTGTCTTCACTGATTGGTAAAGGGTTGTCTTTACTGGTTGGTAAAGGGTTGTCTTCTCCTTTGGTTGGTAAAGGGTTGTCTTCTCCTCTGGTTGGTAAAGGGTTGTCTTCACTAGTTGGTAAAGGGTTGTCTTCACTGGTTGGTAAAGGGTTGTCTTCTCCTTTGGTTGGTAAAGGGTTGTCTTCTCCTCTGGTTGGTAAAGGGTTGTCTTATCCTCTGGTTGGTAAAGGGTTGTCTTCACTGGTTGGTAAAGGGTTGTCTTCACTGGTTGGTAAAGGGTTGTCTTCTCCTCTGGTTGGTAAAGGGTTGTCTTCTCCTCTGGTTGGTAAAGGGTTGTCTTCACTGGTTGGTAAAGGATTGTCTTCTCCTCTGATTGGTAAAGGGTTGTCTTCTCTGATGATTGGTAAAGGGTTGTCTTCTCCTCTGGTTGGTAAAGGCTTGTCGTCACTGGTTGGTAAAGGGTTGTCTTCTCCGCTGATTGGTAAAGGGTTGTCTTCTCCAATGATATTTAAAAGTTTGTCTACTCCTATCAGTCACGTTTTTTGTTATATGGAATGGAAGGCCTGTAAGAAGAGATACCAGATACCTGTAACAACATACTAGGACCCTATTGAGTCACTCTCAGTCCGTCCAGCTGCTTTGCATGCTGCATGTGGGGGGGTACTCTGGATATTAGCTACTGATCATAATAATGAGACTGTGTAATTCTGCCACATAATTCCATATTTTAATGGCTGACCTCCACATAAGCTTTGTGCTATAGACTAAACGGAAATGTTCTTACATCCATCCCTGGTTGTCTCTTTCTAATAATCTTAGCACTGAATTTTGAATGTTGCCTTGATTTACTGTTGTGCTGTCAATATATCAAGTATAAAGTATTGAAGTAAATGTAGACGCTTCTTTTCCCTTTGCTACTTTTCTCCAGGAGAAGAGGAGATGAACACTTTTTTATAGACACAGCAAGCTTGGTATATTAGTTAACACATTTGCTGAGGAAATGTACGATTTTTTTCCTGAAGGGAATGAATTCTCAAGAATTTTAGCTGAAAATAAAGTGTTGTTCATGAAAAACAAATTTTAAGACACGTGGAGATTGTGGATGACATGGTCTTTTTCCATGATCATAGGAGTCGTCATTATCTACGGGTGGGATGCATTGGAGAAAGCCGGCATTCCTTCCTTAGATCCAGCCTCTTTCGATGCTATTCATCTCGCTGGCTCAGGAACTGAAGGTTGTGCCAGACATCACTGACCCTGGCCCGGGGCAGCCACAGACATTGTGCACATTCCTCCGCTGGCCGATGCTTCTGCTTCCACAAGCCATGAAAACAACACAAAGTAAAAACAGTGCAAGCAAGGACTGGAGGACATGGTCAGCGCCCTGTCAGAGCCCTGTCTCCTGGGGATCTTACCAAGGGGAACAGTATGCAGATACAGATGGGGTTGTACCCAGGATCCCCCTGCCCCACATGCAAAGACTACATGGTCCTCATTATATTTGAGGTTGAGGTTTGACACCCATTATCCCCACCAATTAAGCTGCTGACACACCTGCAGTTCTCACATACACAGTGTACATAGCCATCCTGGTCTTTCATGCTGTCAATCACAGTTATCCTCCCATGAATGATGGCCAAAGGTTCAGGGCCCGCACACACATACACATCTGTACATGTACAGCATATGATGACGCAGAAAGTGGTTGCCTTACAATGACTACATTATATAGAAGATGGGCCAGTAATCAACTGATCGCCACTAAGTCTGGCTTCTTTAACTCCTACTGCCCATACAGGCGATTATGGTATTACTTGCTGCCCACCACAGGGGAATATGGTATTACTTGCTGCCCACCACAGGGGAATATGGTATTACTTGATGCCCACCACAGGGGAATATGGTATTACTTGCTGCCCACCACAGGGGAATATGGTATTACTTGATGCCCACCACAGGGGAATATGGTATTACTTGCTGCCACCACAGGGGAATATGGTATTACTTGATGCCCACCTATACAAGGGTATAGTTGACTTTATCATTTATGGAAGCGTTGGGTCCCAGTGACATTCTGCTTTGGTTCACAGAGCAAAATGATATAACCACTTTTGTAAATAACTTCTTTTTGGCTCATATAGCGTATAGTGTATAGTGGGGTTTTTGGGGGGGAGGGGGAGGTTGGTTCACAGAGGTAATATCTCTTCATAAGGGCTTTGAAAGGAACAAACTCAACTTGGGTGGGCAAGATGATGAAAAGGAGCTGGTCCAGTGCCGTCTACATCCCCACACTAAAAAGATATGTTTTATAATGTACGGTACTGAAACAGACTCTAGAGTCTGTCATCATTTCCTACAGGGTTAAATTATGAGCCAAAGGTGGAGGGGGCTGGTTGATGCAGTGGGGTCCAGGACATCCAGGCTCTGCCTTTACTGTTGTACTCAATTTCCCAGTGTACGTCATGGAGGACATGCCCTTCGCAGGACTCCCACCACTTTGTTCCTTTGTGTCCTCTCTTAAATGTTTACCTATTTTTAGCTGACACATCACCCGGCCCGGACAATGGATGAAGCAATCTCTTCTGTAAGGAGATTACAAGCAAAAAGAAAACCAATGCGTGTTTGTTTTCTCTTCCATCCCTAGATCTTCCCTAAACTAACAGAGAAAACCCCTTGGAATTTTTGTTTTTATTCCGATGTTATGAAGCGATGATCCTAGAAAGGATTACAGTCTGTTATATAAAGTCATAGCTAATCCTCCTGTGTCCAAATCTTACCGAAAGATCATCGAATGGGAGATCGCAAACATTTGCGACGCAGCTCGGGCAAAGAGAAAAACATCAAAACTTTACTGTACAAAACAAAAGATAACTTTCACTGAGACAGAGGCATGTAGTGGAAAATACCGTGACCACTGGAACAACCACCATCAGACAGCTGCTGCCAAGCCATACAGAGCAAAATAGCCATTGATGGACATGACATGAACATAGTCCTACCACATGATATCTCACTAGTATTATTGATTTACCTAGTCTTACCTGGTCAATTCTTTGGGTGGACGGTGGAATCCGCCTGAGCATAGAATGGAGTCTATGGGAAGGGCAGAGATTGAAGCGGGAGCGCATGGGGATGAGCAGCTGAATCTGCGTCAAGTTATCCATGTGAAGGAGTAGTGACTTCTACAACAGGGAAATCCCAGGTCGCTACTTTTAGTATGGTCATCTGGTATAGCATGGTACAAAAGGTGTAGGGTTGCCTGGCAAAGTTGACTGGAAGGCTGTCAAAGTTCATTCAAGTCAGGTCAGGCAGCAGTAGATTCAAAGCACAACTTCACTGGCCAAGTATACATGTACTAGGACTCAGTAGCAGAGCGGCGGTGAAGGGAAACCTTTCATCACCAGGACAGCAGAGAGGACTGGGACAACTAGCCACACCTTACATGGAATAGCGTGCGCAACTCTGGCCACCAGCGCACAAGAGACATAGTAGAGCTGGTTCATGGGTGGGCAACTAAAGTAATAAAGGGAATGGATTTGCCTAACAAACGATAACCAGAAAACTTATTTTAAAAAAGTTAACAGTTAACAATTCTGAATAGATCTATGACCCATAATATATTTGTACAGTGATTTATTTACAACGTCGACTGTACTGGTCCTCATCTGTAAGATCCATATTGTGTAGAACAGACGGGGGACCTGTGGCCCTCCAGCTGTTCCAAAGTCAGTATCAGAAGACAGGATAAGAAGGTTGGGGCTTGTACACTGAATACAAAAAACACAGAAACCCCACAGAAAGGCAAACAGTAAAGATGTCACCACAGAGCCGGCAATTAAGTTCTGGGATACTGAAGTGGTTCTCTTTTGAAGGGTACTTAAATTTTAATAAAACTTCTGTGGTGTTGCGCCACGGGTGTTATTACTTTATACACACCTCACAAAAGTCTGTACTTCAAGTAAACGTGGTAATGAAGTAGTACCTAAGTTTTACCACAAGATGTCACTATTATCTATATATGAACTTCACCTATCTTTATTCTCCTTTTCTCTTTACACTCTCTTCTCCACCACTCACAGGGGACATTACACCTTCTATAGGAAGTTGTCACATGCCACACTTAGTGAGTCTTACACAAGACAAGACAGTCCCTGCTGTAGTCCAGCTGGGCCCCGGTTTTGCCAGGTCCCCTCTCCAGTCGGTCCAGTGTAGTCTAGTCTAGTGTGTGGTAGTGGATAGACGCACATGGGAGACACAGAGACTTTTTTCTTCAAAAGCTACACCTATTCCTAGTATGCAGTGCTAAGCCACTAAGGAGAGGACAAGTCAGAGAACATCTCAACCCACGCCATGAACACTTCTAAAAGGGCAGGACAGTATCCTGAAGAGAAACTGATCTGGATAGAGCAAAGTTGCTACAAGCCTATGTACTCTATCTCGCAACACAGGTGTAACCAGGTAAACTTGGCCACCTTGCTCAACTCAGGTAACAAGGTCACAGCTCCACTTCGGACCACTGTGATAAGTACCCAAGGGACCCCCTCGCAGTCCGGCAGGTTACTAACCACAGGGGAAGGACATAGCCAGCCCCCTTAAACTAAAAGCAGGTGTGCCTCCATACCTGTGTGCCCCACTGGCACTGACGTCACGACAATCTACCATCTGGCTGAGCTATATTCCGACCAACCACTACATCAGTGGCGTCCCACATCACCATCTGGCAAGTGACTGGTCATCCTTAACCAGACTATACCACCACCACACTTCTAACATGGTATAGCAACATGTCAGAAATTTTTAACAGTGGCAGTCCAGGTGCTGGAGCCTCACTGACCATTAAAATGAATAGGCAGCGGCTCTTAGATGAGCACTGTGCCCATTTGTTTCTTATCTTTACTGCTCGGCCTAGCAATGGGTGCAATGCACAGCTAAGGGCTACTGTCAATTCATTTTAGTAATTGGTGGAGGCTTGGCATCCAGATCCCATTGTTCAATACCACTGACATGTTGCTATGAGACATCAAAAGTTTTTTTTTAAAACTTTATCTACCCTAAGTTCCTTGAGGAGTAAGGTCACATGACGTGTTGTGTTTTGGTCCCGCAGTTGATGCCATATCATGATGATGAGGAGAGCCTTAGCATCAGTGGGACGCCACAGCTGGAGAGGTGCCATGATGGCAAACGTCAGCTCTATTCACCCAATAGGTTATTTTGTTACAGGTGGTTTTACACCAAAATTTCCTCTTCTTCTAGCCATCAAGAATGGATCCCATAGACACTATTAAGCCTAAGGTGGGTTTCGTCACTAGAGTACCCCAATGTTTTCCAAGGGCTTCCCTCAGCGTCATCAAGATATCTAAAAATAATTTTGATCCCGGTATATGAAGACAGCTGAGGAGACCCTGACAACATTGATCAATACCATATGGGAGATCTTTGCAGGAGTGGAGCTTATTGTATGGTTATTTGTGGAGGTGCCCTTTAAGACTGTGGAGTTCATTTACAATATCACACAAATAAAGATAATCAGGATACATTGTGAAGATCCAGATCAGCAGAATTTCGCCATCTGGGAGCAGCTATTCCTATCCTCACTCTTACAGTTTACAATAGTTCAAGAACATCAAACAACTGTGTTTGGAGATCAGGGTGAGCCGAATCTGTGGCCAAAAGCCCAACATCCAGCTGCCTCCTGACCTCGAAGGATCGTATTGTAATGGAATAAACCCCTTGCAGCAGATAACCCTGAGAACAGAGAGTCCTGTGGACCAGCCAAGTGCTAGCACAGACTAAACTTTATAAGGTAATTATAAAGTTCTTATAAGGTGGGTGCTCCTCTCCTCCCTTCTTAACTAGTACAAAGTAGGAAATAAATACTGATCAATGACTGACCCATTGTCCTGGAAAACAATGCATCAGTGTGGAGATCACCACCCCACCCCACTTGATCCCATATAGAAGTGGCACAGGGGATAGGAGGAGAGGCACTGCAGAAAGCAGCTCTGGTTCTGGAGGGCTCAGCATGACCATGTATTACTTTGTTGCCTATTTATTTAAAATTGGCGTCATCCTGCAACTTTAGCTGATTCAGATAAACCTAACTGTCATATACAGAGTGGGAAACCTTTTCGAAGGGCAATATACACTGAGAATAACACGCTGTCCCAGGGTAGGATGATCCTCCAGTGGGACTAGGATTAGAAGTTATCACAGGACTAAGAGCCCTATTATACGCAGCGATAATCGTCCTAATCAGGCCAATACAGCTGACTATCGCTGTCTTTAATAGAGACAACGATCAGGGGCTCTGGGACAGGCCTGGTTATAGACTTCAGCAAGAGCTCTTTCTCTGTGTGTCTCTTTCTCCATACACTAGACAAAAATAATATAATAAACAAGGTAAACTTACCCCTCCTCATGCCTCCATTGTGCTGATCCTGGGACCCTCTGACAGCCAGGGAATGTCATTTTTGTCTGGAATCCGGATAGGTCATGTACCCGTCTCTTCCAGCTGCAATGTCATGGTCCAACTGGACGATTGTCCGCTCAGCCAGTAAGTGAACATATGTGAAGAGCCAAAGAAAGGACTTGAAAGAGCTGACGAGGGCACAAACTTTTTAAGAATACATATAAAGCCAAATGTGGAGCCCAATGCAAATGCAAAAGACTCAATAGCTAGATCAGATGATGTCAAGAAAGACCAACTCATTGGAAAAGGAAATGAGAAGAGAAAGATGGATGAGCCACCAAAACTGACCTACCTACTACTGTTTACTATGTCCCCCCCCCTTTCCTATTCCATTGATCTTTTCCTTCACTGTTTACCCTATGACATCATCACGTTGGCCCCGCCCATGTGATTTGGCGTTTTTTTGCTATGTATTTATATCTGTCTGTTGCCCCACTGTATTGTACACTCTAAGATGATGAAGGCCATGCTTGGCCGAAATGCGTCCTCTTTGTACCTGATGCTTTTTGCACCTTAATAAATTAGAAAGTATCATCTGGTTAGTGCCAGGTCTTTTCTGCTATTTACTTGGATACCCACTGCCTCAAGCACCACCACTATGATACTATGATCCTCAACACATCCTTCCCGTTTCATACTATGGTCTCATGAATATACTTTTATAGGCTGGACGCGTCAGGAGGAAAGATGTCACCATTGTCACCCATTGTTTACACTTCCTGGTATTTTATGGAGTCCTGACTACCAATATAAGGTCATAAATTAGTATTTGCCTTCAGGAATGTACATTAATGGTAACTTCCCATAAACTTATTAGTCTGGTATTTTCCATTGGGCTTAATAATTGAACATCTGGGATTATTTTAGTGAGACGGTGACACTACTTCACCCCACCACCATCACTGCTTAAAAGGAACCATTTATACTGACAGGACCCATTGGGAAACATATTTAATATATGGTCATTCCCACTCTGCACATAGATCTTAATCACTCCCCACAATCCCCTTATATCTATTGTCTTTATCTCACACAATAGGATCCAATTTGAAGAAAGCAGATTATCTCCTAAAGATCTTTCTGACATCATACTTTCCAACCGCCATTGATCCCATGGGACATTCACGATTTTAGGGTGATTTCCCGCTGTCCTGGGACAGCTCCTATGTGTCCAACTCCAGTGCAGATAAAAACTGGAGAATGTGGAGCAAACCATGAGAACATGAGGAGAATATGCAGTTATACTGCCTGGACAGTGGCTGCCGATCTGCTTACTTTACAGTATATTCTCTAGAATGTAGAGTCTATAAGAGACAGAGCAGCAAGGAGAAGACACAAGAGTCTGGAGAGGATAGAGGAGACTGAGAGATGACAGAGGAGTCTGGAATAGGCAGTAGAAGCCTGGAGGAGACAGAGGAGTCTAGAGGACAATCTAGAGAGGACAGATGAGACCGGAGGAGACAAGGGGACAGAGGAGTCTGAGAGAGGACTGAATGTGGTGTCCCAGAACAGGGTGCTGTCTATTGAACCTAAGTAAGCAACTCCATCAGGTTCACACAAGTGGGAAATGGTGTAATATTGTATTTTCTCCACTAGGTGTCACCACTGTCTTTTTCTAACCTTATGCACAGCTAAGGGAACTTCAGGGTTAACTATATTGTATGTCACGTGTTATGTATTCTCCAATCACAAGTGCGGGTGCTTTCTCTCTTATGCTGTCCGATCCTCTCTCTTTCCACACTCACAGCTCCCACCACTCACAGGAGGGTTTAGTTAGCCCCTGTAGGAGGAGTTAGTTCTTGGCAGGAGGAAGTGAGGAGTTCTGGTCTAGTTCTCAGTGTGAGAGGAAGCAAATCAACTTCTGCTGAGGTTAAGCCAGGACCTGACAGGGACACAAGACAGCAACTAAACTCTTCTCTATGCAAGCAACTACAAGTATGCAGTGTTTAGCGTCCACCAGGGGAGAGAAGCAAACCGGGGATTCACCTTGCCCACGCCAACCTCTCTAAAATGTGCAGGGCAGTTACCTGCAGCTTTAGGAATTGACACCAGTGGGACAAAGTTATGGTATGTCTACGTATCCCACTGCGCAGTGCAGGACAACTGTGAAACTCCGGGAGTCTGCTTTGCCCAGATAGCCAACGACTGGGGCTCGTACTACCCAACTAGGGCGGGTGGCGTAAGGTGGTCAGGGACAACAAGTCATCCGGGGTAGGAGTATTCTCTTACAACTGTTTTATTCACCCCAACTGTTCCGACAGAGCACTGTACTACAGAGGACGGGCCCCCTCAGGCAACTCCTCTCTGTCTCTACTGTAAGCACTCACTACTTCAAGCACCTGGTTTCTACCTCAACAGTGAGCACCTAAGTTATTGCCAACTATACCATTTGTATTGGACTGGACTGTATTCAGCTATTCATTTATTTGTATTGCACTACGGCCTACCTTGCCTCTATGGTAGCTACGCCACTGGGTTTAGAGGGGACAGAGGGGTTTGGAGGGTACAGAAGAGTCTAGGGACAACAGAGGAGTCTGGAGGGGACAGAAAGGTCTAGAGTGTACAGAAGAGTCCAGAGGGAACAGAGGAGAAGGATCTGGTGGAGGGGACAGAGGAATCTGGAGGAGTATGGCACTGGGTTTCTCTTATGTCTGTTGACTTAAGCATGTACTTTTGGCTTCCTCCAGTGTTTTTGTATTGGGGAGTGAGGGGGCATAGCTTCCTTCCCTGTGTACACCACCTGAATATCAGTGTAGTTATTATTGCCCATTAACCCCTTCTTTGCACCTGCCTGGATCACTGATCTCTGTGACTATTAGACTAATGGACTGAATGGCGCCCCGCCTCCGCCTTGCTCCTGTGGTCTCCGGCTTGGTTTATTTAGTCTATAAAGCTGTAATAAGAGAGGGTGAGCGGTCTTTCTAGACTCCTCCAGCAGCGAGCCCACACACTGACCACAATGGCTGCACTTTCCATTACAACCTGTATTAATAATATTATTTCAGTATTTGAGGACAGGATGAATGAATGTCGCGGCTGCTGCCAGGGGTTTATGGCTGAATACAGAGGATGTAAAACTCTTGTATGCTCTTGCTGTATAAGATTAACTCACGGGATCATAAGCGCTTGGAAATGAGGGTCTCTGGTGGTCCACAGCTGGTAACCACCTATGAGACGTAGTATCAGCAAGAGTCTAACTTTTTCTAGCATATTTTACACATAATGGAATAGTAAAATCTAAGCCTTTCAGGGTCTGTGGAAAGCTGTATAGAAGCCTCTATGGACACAGCAATGGCCAGTGTAGTAGTGTACGAGCCGATGTCAGTACTAACCTGAATGTCATTTTTGATTAGGACATGTTACAATCATGATTAGTGTTGGACTGGGGTATCTGAGGCCCACCAGAGGAATTTATCCTGGGGGGCCACCAATGAAGAACCAGTGAGAAAAGACATGTCAGTCAGTGCTAGTGCAGGTTCTAAAGCTGGGGGTCCGGCACTGATCATGATGTAAAATAATGGACACTGCAGCTTTGGCCCCTATAAGTGCCAGGGGCCCCTATAAAAGCTTCACACCCGCCTTATGCCATGTTGGGGTTAATTTCCTGATCTTTAATACCGAAATCCTTGTGTTTGTTGTTTTCCAAACCTTAACATTTCCATGGAAAACCTTCTGAGCTTTAATTAACATTGGAGCTTTACTGGGAATATTAATAATCTCTGAGCGAGTGATTAGCAGCGTGATGTCAGTGGTGGCGGGCACGTGTGCAGTGTATTATATGGTGTAAGTCTGGGGGTCTGCAGTAACATGTAGTCATCAGCTGACTTCTCTGAACAGAAAGAGATATGGGTTAAGAAGGGGGTGACGTTCAGCGATGTAAAACAATTCTTTACAGGTTTTATATATCTCTTTGGCTGTAACCTCCACTGAAATCAATGTAAATCCACACAAAAGATTGTGATACCAGAGAGTCAGGTTTGGCTATCAAATCTCCAGTCTCATTCTAAGGGCCCTATTCCACAGTAACGATTTTCGCTCAGTGAAATAGAGAGAACGATCAACAGATGATTGTGTCAACGGCTGATCGTTCATTTAGGGCCAGACCTAAAATCATCATTCCCCCATCGTGCATCGCTACGGTTGAATAGCGGTGCATGGCGGGCGACCGACGATTTGAGAAGCAGCAGTATGTCCCTGCAGCCCTTGCTCAACGATCATCGGGCCGTGGAATAGGCCCAGTAAATGAGCGGTGATCTAGCAGATCGGCGCTCGTTTACATCGTTGATCAGGCCCTCCTCGGCCCGTGAAATAGGGCCCTAACTCTCCTAGGAGTCAGATAGGGCAGCTACCTCCAATAGGTGGCACCAAAGAGCAAGCTTCTTTCCATCTGGCAGAGAGTACCAGTATCCATGGTGCAATGAGGATGTACGTGGGATGTCATATGGACATTCTCATCGAAGTATAAAGACATACTGTATTTTAATTGCTGGAGGCCTCAGTACAAATTGCCATACCTGCACCCCCCACTAACCATTGACATGTTCCCGCCAACCAGTGATGACTGTATAAGTATAGACATATAGCTCCACGCTTCCATCCCTCTGTCATCACCTTATATGTGAGAGCTGGTCAGGTGTGGAAATCGTTTATTAGTGCAATCATGTTTTAGCAAATGGACTGGAATTATAACAAACTCCACCCAAAGCTGAAGCTGCGTTTCCTTGTTCTGCAATTCCCTCTAGTTGTGGCATCATCCAGGTGGATAATAGTCATGTCCGTCACCTTCCAGCCTTTGGGTGATGCCTCCTGCACCAGACACACTTTATACTTATGTTGGCCAAACCAGTTGCCGCAGGGCTGGTCACCCGGGGCAGGAATCATATACAGGAATGTAACATATATATAGTTATCAGATCTCTGGCTTCCTACAGAGATCTCTATGTCAGAGTGTTGCTCATAAAGCTGCTCCTCACATGTGTAAAAAGTTACAAGTGCAAACACATTCTGCTGATTCACTAGTTAAACATAAGTAGCTGAAGGAAAATGTTTCTACAAATCTGTTTACTGACCCTATAGTCTCCAGACTGCTCATATACTACACCTATCATCTTGGCTGGTCACCTCCTCCACCTCCCATAGACAAGCCTCTTCTCGTGCTGCACCTCCCCACATCTCTACTGGCCTGCATGTGATCTCCATTATAACAGTCACCTTCAGCAATGTACATCACGAACATTAATGTACAATGTACAATGATGTACAATGTACATCCAGTACATCACGTTCTGTTCTCCAAAGTTCACCAGGGCTCCACCTGTTGTGTCAATTCTTAATTCCCCATGTACTGTATTACCTATCCTGCGGTCAGGGCACTCCTTAGGAATCGGAGCCATGTAGGAACAGCAAATTACCTTGTATTTCTTAGTAGCCAATGGTTTTTGTAACAATAACACTGGTGGTGACAGCCCTGTTGGTCTAAAGTAGTAAGATGGTTAAAGTGTCATGGTTCATTTTTCTAAAATTTAGAAGACTGGATCATGACAGATACACTTTGCAACATCCCTGGTGGGCTAGGGTGGTAAGGTGATACATCCCATGATTAGTGGTTACTCACCTCTCCAGGTTCCAGCACTGACATTAGCCTAAATATTATAATGTTGCTCATGCTTAAAGTAACACTGTCACCCCCTTTTTGCATTCTGACTTATCTACACAGGTGTAAAGAGTAAATATAGCAGTTTTCATACCTTATTTTATATCATACTTCATGGCGCTTGTTCAATTAAAAAGTGATCTTTTATCATCTGCAGATTGTGCTATGTGGACGGGGGCCTCAGCACCACCATTGGCCCTGCTCCTCTGTGATGTCATAGCGACAAAGGCGCCGCCTCCTCATCGACTTTAATTTCCTGAACAGATATCCATGGTGGTCTCTATTACTGTTCATCAAATTTCATGACCAAAAAGGGGTCTAGGAAGGTCAATACCAGAGACTTGCTCCCCCCCCCCCCCCCGGCAATGTTGGCATGGCTTGTCAATCTACCAATGTTCCACACATAACTTCAACACTACTGCAAACTTTTACATATCTGAGGCTTCTCTTGTGCTGCACCTTCCTAATTTTCCTCACTCATCACCATGTTCTTCCTTTGCTACTATCAACAAATTCTTCACCTTTCCCCGTCACAACCTCTTGCACTTACTTCTTGCTGAAATGTTTAATGGCCAACTACTATCATGATGGATCACCTTGTGGCTTATCCAGCAAAACCGCAGACTCAGAACCATTGGCAATGATGCTCAGGAAAGTTTTTCATTGTCTAATAAGCTTTCTATTACTTTATATTTTCATGATTCGTGTCTATCCAAAGACCGCCTAGTCAGAAGGACCATTATTGGTTGGATTGGTCAAAAATATTTTTATGTCCAAGATACAATGTCGGTGATATCATCTGTCCTCATATCATATCGTATCAATCCAGGAGGTCATTGTGGTCTCCACCACAGACACCACTCAATGTCATCACATAAACCCTCTTGTTCCATCTTTGAGTCGCAGTTCTCTTTCACTTTCCAGCTTTTACCCTCGGATTGGTTCTGGTCAGGATCTGACTCTGGTCCGTATTTTGTCTCAGGGTCTATTTCACTCATCTGTTTATTGAGATCTCAGCAAGTTCTTGGAGACCTGAATTTATCAGTGACAGAATCTACATGTACAGGTCACTGGAATAATTCTACTGGTTGGAGATAAACCAAGAAGAGAGTCATTAAAGAAGCTGAACGTGTCCGACTGGATTACGCAACAGTGATCCATCATGAGAAGTGACGAGGAGTGGTGGAGGAAATGTAGCATCTGGGGATATCATATGTCTCTCATGACCTCTTGTCTATATGTCCATGCTGACAGATCCATATGAGTTCATATTGTTTGCGGGACAAGTTGTCATCTCATCTGCCTGTCTAGCCGCTACACCAAAGCCTCCCCCTGTACCAGTAAATACAATGGTTCCCCATTCAATGCAGAATAAAATAGAAACTTCTCCTGCTCATCCAAAAAGCTCTCCACAGTTTTGCACCTCCCTCCGTATATCCATTTATCTTCTCCATCATCTCTGTCCACCACCCTACCCGTGCTTTAAGCTCCAGTAATGACTTTTGCCTGACATCCTCCATAATCCACACCTCTCACTCTCGTCTTCGGGACTTACTCGAGCTGCACCAGCTCTATGAAATGCATTGCCTAAGGGCCCTATTACACAGGATGATTATCGTGCAAAAATCGTTAAATCGTTCGAATTTACACAATAAGCGTTCTGTGTAATTGCAGGCAACGATCAAAAAATCGTTCGTATGTCATTGATCGTTGATTTAGATCTGAACCTAAAATTATCGTTAATCATTTGCTAATTTCTCACTAATCGTTCGTTGTAATTTCACGTTCGTTCGCTCAAGTTCCGCGTTTTTTCACTAATTGTTCAGTGTCATTGCACATTGTTCATTGTTTTTCTGGGATCAGAAGGAATAAACAATCATAGTAACGATCGCAATAACGATCATAGTAACGATCGTAATTAACAACTATCGTCCTGTGTATTATGGTGAACGATTTCAGGTTAACGATAAACAATCTCGTTTGCAATAGTTTATTGTTAGTCGTTAATCGTTAAAAATCGCTCAGTCTAATAGGACCCTAAGAAAGTCAGACCCACCTCCAAAACCCAAAGCTTCAAATGTGCCCTCAAAACTAATCTGTTCAAGCAGGCCAATCAGGTTCACTTATTCCCCCCTCCCCCCCCCCCACACACAAAGTACTTAGACCTGTACATACAGGCATTGGTCAGAGACTGGTTCACACATGTTTACCTGCATTATCCTATTTATAAACATGGTGGAACCATTGTAACAATGAAGCACTTTTGCCCCTCTGCCTTTTGTCTCCCACCCTTTCCTCATAGATAGTAAGCTCTTGCTAGCTGGGTCCTCACTCCTCATGTGTGAATTGATGGCTATATGTGTATCTCGGTAATGTTTGATTTTTGTCTATGTATGTACCCCCAGAATTGTAAAGTTGCTGTAGAATATGCTGGCACTATATAAATGAAAACTATTATTATATTTTACTTCAGTTAACCATATTATGTATTGTGAAACAGTACAACACTGAGTTCACCGTATGTACCTCAAAGGGGTAGTGCGGCGCTAAACATTTATTCACAAAATAACGCACATTACAAAGTTATACAACTTTGTAATGTGTGTTATGTATGTGAATGGCCCCCTTCCCTGTGTTCCCCCCCACCCCGGAAGTGTGGTGCATTATACTCACCGCATTCGTGTCAACCCCCGGCCGCCATGTTGTGACAATGACGACATCTTTGGGAGGCCGGGCAAACCGCTCCAGCCGTCCCTCATGGCTGATCATAACTGTCGCAAGATGGCGTCCGGGGGTCAACACGAATGCGGTGAGTATAATGTACCACACTTCCGGGGTGGGGGGGAACACAGGGAAGGGGGCCATTCACATACATAACACACATTACAAAGTTGTATAACTTTGTAATGTGCGTTATTTTGTGAATAAATGTTTAGCGCCGCACTACCCCTTTGAGGTACATACGGTGAACTCAGTGTTGAACTCAGGGGGGGACACGGGGAAGGGGGCCATTCACATACATAACACACATTACAAAGTTGTAATGTGTGTTATTTTGTGAATATAGCGCCGCACTACCCCTTTAAAAAAAAATATTGAAACTTTAAGTCCCCCTACATAACTTGTACAAGCAATCACAATACAGTGCAGCACTAATACAGTCTATTGCAATCTGATTTTTCTAATAGTACACCCACCTTCCTCAGCGCGTACTTAGAGTACCAAGATGGCCAGCTAAGGGGCCTTTACCACTGCAAAAATGCAACATGTGGTCACTATTCACTTCAGCCTCTAGGTGTAAATGTGTATCTCCAATCCCAGCCACTTCTGGAGTGTGTCATCTGTATGTATAGCAACCACCTAAGCTCGCTTTGTACAACCTCCCCAACATCCCCATCATGACACAACAGTAAATCAAATATTTGGGAAGGAATAAAGGAGTACTGCCAAGTATGCCAAGTATGACTGAAGAAGGGTTGGGCGGCTGCATTGGGTTGTGGCCCCCTAATAACAAGGCACCCTATCATACACTGTCTCCAGATTTTGATGGTTGTATTGGGCTGTGGCCCCAAATAACAAGGGCCCCTATCATAAACTGACTCAGCTATTGCTGGAGAATAGGTCGCTGTCTTAGAAGTTGATTTCCTGTAGATGGGTTGTCATGGAGTCCACAATATAGGAGTAAACACGGCAGAGATCAGAGATCTATAAAAATTCTTTGTGTGGCCGGATGTTAGGAACTTACAGCCGATGACTATAAATTAGATAAGAAAAACCTCGGCCTCACCTGTCACCAGCGATAACATCTCTGGGGTTTTCAACACTTTTACGAGACGTATGAATTCCAAATCCTGCTGAAACAGGAATAAAACCGAAGAGAACAAAACATTTATTCTTTACTACATCTAAGGAATCTCAATAAACGTAAAATGTCAAATCAGCACAATACAATCTGAGAGAACCATTCCTCTACCTGTCCATCTACATAGGGGGCGCTCTTATAATAGTTATATGCTGGAGAGAGTAAGGTAGAGTGAATAACTAAGTTACCTGGTGTCATTGGCATCTGCCAGGGGCGGGGGAAGATTTATCAGCAGCCAGGTGATGTGGTCTTGTGGCCGGGCTAGCAGTCAGCGTAACTGCAAAAAACTGCCAAAGTGCTAAACTGCTGATTTTTGGTAGCGTCAAATCCAGGAAAATTGTATTATAAAGTGATCGAAAAGTTGCATATACACAAGCAAGGTACCAACAGAAAGAACGGATCATAGTGCAAAAAAATTAAACCTCATTCAGCCCCATAGACCATTTTGTTTTTTTTTAAAAGGTTTTATTTTTTTTAATTTTAATTAGTAAAATAAAATAAAAGTTATAAAAGTTGCATATAGTCCGCACTGAGCTAAACATTCTGGACTCCAGACTGATACATTGTACATAGCTAGTCCTGCTCCCAGCTGAGAAGTGATACAGTTGTATCCAGTGTGGACAATGCTCTGTGAGCTAAACACATCACAAGCATTTGCACAAATCTCTCTGCTAGTTTTATTTATTTTATTTTTTTTAAATGTATCGGTTTGGAGTCCAGTCCAAGTTGACCGTTCTCTAATATTATTTATTCTACCAGTTTTATTCTATTGAAATATTTGGGGGGGAAAAAAAAAGATGAAAAAAACAGATCAACGATTAATAAGCAGGATGGTAGAGGATTGTTTTTATAAGTTACTGTTGGTTACACCAGAACTGGTGACACATTCTATCACTGGCTCAGACCTGATATGCACCAGTTTCACCTTTCCCTGTTCTCCCCTGACTCATGCTGACACAGAGATGACATCACAGGTTTGTGTCATTTGCATTTGAGTTCATTGTTCCTAAAGTTGAATGACTGCAGATCAGTGACAAGTGTGAGAAAACTACTGACAAAACACTTTACTCCTTCTCTTCTTTTATTGTCTGTAAATAGCAAAGTAACACCGAGCAATCAGAGGCTGTTTACATGATAAACATAGCAGCACCCAGACAGCAGGAGAACTGTATGTACACAGTAATGTGACCTGCAAGTGCGCACTGACAACCTCATAGTGAGTATAGACACAAGATAATCGCATCAATAGGAAGGCAATTATATATATAGCATTAACCTACATAAACACCAGGGTCACTGTGTACAAACATTACTTATCCAGTACTGATCCCGTATTATACCCCAGAGCTGCACTCACTATTCTGCTGGTGGGGTCACTGTATACATAAGTTACATTACATTATTTATCCTGTGCTGATCCTGAGTTACATCCCGTATTATACTCCAGAGCTGCACTCACTATTTGCTGGTGGGGTCACTGTGTACAAACATCACTTATCCTTTATTGATCCCGAGTTACATCCTGTATTATTTTGTTTAGAGCTGCACTCACTATTCTGCTGGTGGAGTCACTGTGTACATACATTACATTACTTACCCTGTACTGATCCTGAGTTACATCCTGTATTACACTCCAGAGCTGCACTCACTATTCTGCTGGTGGAGTCACTGTGTACATACATTACATTACTTACCCTGTACTGATCCTGAGTTACATCCTGTATTACACTCCAGAGCTGCACTCACTATCCTGCTGGTGGGGGTCACTGTGTACATACATTACATTACTTATCCTGTACTGATCCTGAGTTACATCCTGTATTATACCCCAGAGCTGTACTCACTATTCTGCTGGTGGGGTCACTGTGTACATACATTACATTACTGATCCTGAATTACATCCTGTATTTCTTTTATTAAATTTTAAACATAACAATCAATACAGAAATAACACACCATATCTGACCAGAACTAAACAGTAAACAGAAAAATGACAAAAACAGAATGAAACCATAACATAAAGCACCGGTCCATCCCCACACTCATTCTTCCACATAAACAACCCGTATACCTATATACAATATGTACACAATATAAACTATTTAGCTAAACATATTAATAAACTATATACACTACTATATACAAACCTATATATACACTACTATATACTATACACCTATAAACACACCTATATACACTACTATATACAATACACCACTATATACTATACACCTATATAAATAACAAAATGTGAACCCCCTGGCCCAGTTGCATTGTGCACAACCTAATACCACAGACACAATTCTATACAAACCAACACCAACTAAACAAGACGTCATTACACAAATAAACAAGACACAATACAAAATAATAACCTACAACTAAACTATACATATAATATTTTTTTAATAATTTTTTTTTTTTTTTTTTTTTTTTTTGGGCCCTGAGCTGGTCCCGCATCCCATGCCCCCAGTACATGATCACGGACGTCCATGAACCAGCCCAGGATTTCATATATATATATATAAAAGTCCCAACAAAGTCCCACAGAAGCCCCCTCCCCCCTTTTACCCACCACCCAACCTATCACTAAACCCCAAGCCCAGGTGCAAACACAACACATATAATATATACAGTATATACAATTTATACAAACATACAAAGACAATCACAATACACAAACTTTTGAAAAAACAAAAACAAAAAAAAAAAACAATGGGTGCCGCCATCATGGGTGTTTGAGTTAGACGGCTTTCTTTTTCCCACTATCCTTTGTAACCTGCCCTCCACCTTCCTCATCTGATGATGGTTTACCCCTCTTTAGTGAAACAGATGTATCCATGTCCCCTTTATTTACATTTTCCTCGTCCCCCGACTCTGGGCAGATCCTCCCCCCAAAGGAAATACGTTCCCCAGGGAGAGAGGATTCGACGTCCCCTGCAGGCCCCTCCGTCATTGCACCAACCGTAACCTCACCCTGCGCCTCCTGCACCTCTGAGGAGGAAATATCTTGGAGGGTTTGGAACCGGTTTGAGAGACCAATCAGAGGGAGGATGGTTGTACCTTCCTTTGGCATTTGGGGGGTGGGAGAAGATCTTACATCTCCCCTTTTCTTATTCTTTTTAGTACCCCGCTTGTGCTCCACCCATCTCCCACTATCCTCATCCGCGCTCTCACCATGGGAGGACAGTGGAGAGATGGCACCTTCTTCTTTCCGAATCCTCCAGATCTCCTCATCCAGATCACTGTCCCTCAGAGCCTCAGCAGTAAGATTGGCCTCGGGGATGAGGTCAGAGGTCACCACAGTTGCGCGAGGCTCCTGAGACTCCCCCATCTCCCTCTCCCCTTGGCGCTTATCCCGACGCCTCAGTTGGGCTGGCGTCTTTTGCTTACTTTTCTTCCCTGGCTCTTTTACTCCTTCACCTCCGTCAGCTGCCCCCCCAGTAGATTCCTCCTCACGACCTTTCTCCACCGGGGTGACAACTGCGTTGGCAAAGGATTGAGGGCAGCGACTGAATGGGTGACCTAAGTCACCACACAGGTGACACCTAATCTCCGCACAGGATGCAGCGTGATGACCTATTTCCCCACACAACGAGCACTTCAATACCGTGCACCTAGCACTGAAATGTGTGGGGTCACCGCACCTGTGACAGAGCTTAGGCTGACCCTGGTAGAAGACCTGGATTCGATCCCTTCCTAGGAAGGTGGCAGATGGTATATGGGTAACGGTGTTTCCTGAATATCTAAGTTTGACCATAAAGGTCCAAGCCCCTGACCAGATGCCATATTCGTCCCTGTTCTTTTTTGGGACTTCCACCACCTCTCCATACCGGCCAAGCCACGTCATGATGTCAATACAAGAGAGTGATTCGTTACGGGTTAAAACGGTCACTCTCTTGACGTTATTTTGGCGAGACACCGCCTGAATGGCAAAGTCTCGCCAGCCAGGCTCATCCTTTACCAGCTCATAGCTCGACCAAAAAAGCTCAAGCCCCTCCGGCCGAACAAAGCTGATATCGAATTCAGGGGTACCAAAGGGATGTATCAAGGCAAAGATGTCGGCTGCCTTAAAGCTCATCCTCAGCAGGAGCTCAACAACTTTAGATCTTGGGGGACATGTATCACTGCCTCTCCACCTCAGACGGACCACATTCCTTCGGACACCGCCTGGCCCGGCTGTTGGGAGAGACCACACAGTTTCCCTACCCCTTTCCTCTCGGAAGGCTGCAAGGCCATGCCTTTCTATCAAGAAAGACAGATCAACCTCCCTACCCTCTACATTGATTGTTCTCTCCCCTCTCTTTAAGGCCTGCAGGACACGTCGATGCAAGTCACCATCCCCAGGGCCCGAGGACGAGGAAGGCCCCCCACTTCCCCCAGCGGCAACATTTGCATAGCTGCGTACCGCCGCTGCAGCCGCTGGGGGTGCAACTGGACCAGGCCCTATGCTCCCACCATTAACCTGTGCCCCTTCACCACCCTCCTCCACATAATCCATACCCACACCAATACCACATGTCACACTGCCCCGACCACCCTCCAAAGCCCCAGACAGATTCCTCCCCACATTCACTCCTCCCTTCCCCCCAACATTAATTCCCCCATTCACACTGGGTGGACCGGTGTGTTCTGGGACAGAAACAGATTTTGTACCATCAGCGTCATTGGGTACCAGGACCGGAGCCACCTCCACAGGACAGGCCACTGGTCCCTTAAGAAAGGACCGAACAACCTGCCTGGACTGTTTAGAGGCAGCCCCTGCCCTATTTCTGCTGGTACCCTCTGCCTCATCAGTACTAGACTCCTCCGCACGATCTGGTCCAGCAACTCCAATACAAAACAATGGCTTTAGTCCAGTCTTTCTTTTGGGAGGGGAAGGCATCTTAGCTCCGGCAGCATCCTGACGACGACACAAAGGAACAGTAGTGCCAGCGCCAAGAGCCACCGGAGCTCCCGCAACTGACACCGGCACACAGCCGCCTTTAACGTTACTGCCCACCGCTGGGCCACCTCTCCTGCCACTGCCCGCCGCTGGGCCAATATCACTGTCCGACCTTACGGCCGGTTCCTCACCTGCTCCACCTCTGCTACTGCAAACAGAGATGGAGCTTACCGCCATACTAGACTCCATACTCTCCCCATTCTCCTGCACTGAGTCCACAACAGAACTCAGGCCGGGCTGAGATATGGGGTTCACACAGTGAGCTGACCCTGAGGCCAGTCCGGGGGGCACAGGGAGGGGGGAATAAACAAATGTTACCTGCTCCTGAAGCTTGGTGGTCTTTACCTTAGTCTTTCTTCCAGGCGCCTCCTCTGGTAACTCCTCTCCGAATACGAAGTCCTGGAGGCGCCCTGGTGACTCCAGGAGCTGGATCTGGGCCATCAGCGCCCCTCCCTGGTAACTGGTGTTGCTTTCATCCCCCGAACAGCGGCTAGATGACAATGCCGCTTGCCCTGCAGGGAGCCCACTGTATGGGGTCTGTTGTTGCAGACCCCCGGGTGGATTCGGCTCAACATCACTTACCTCCGCAACTTCTCCTTCCTCCTCCACCCGGCTCTCTGGCTGGAGCCCTCTCAGCCCTCTCTGCTTTTGTCTCTCCATTTCAGCAAATCTGTCATCATTCTGTAGCTTCTCTTTAAATGGCCCACTGTTCTCCAGAATAAAATTTCTTTTTTTCATCAGCTTTTTGATGTCGGCTTTCAGATGCTTCATTTTCACTGATAGCTTAGCCTTTTGCTGCTTAGCAGCGGTGTCCATCAATGCTTTTACAGCACATACCTCCTCCTGGAGCTTGTACAGCTGGTTCCTGGCTTCCTCATACCCATGGAGGCTCGCAGCAATCCGGAGGCCATAGGTCTGCCCCGTCTCTTGGGACCGCGGCACCCCCCAATCTTCCTCCACACCTCCATGGGCAGACTGCCTTGCTCCAGGAGGAGTGTCACTGCTCACACTGTCATGGCTTGGTTCCACAGCCGCTGTAGAACTGCTGGCACTTGTAGTTCCATAGCTGGTTGTAGCCTTGCGGCTACCCTTTGTCACCTCTGGTTCAGGGGTGGCTGGAGAAGCATCGCTGCACCTCCTAGCAGACCTCCTCAGCCCTTGGACCTCTGATGGTATTCCTTCTGTTGGTCGCTGGATTCCTCTGCCCCCCACGGACCTGGTTCGGGGAGCAGGAGTTGGGGCTCTCCTTGGCTCGCTCATGCCTGAAAACCCGCTCCCTCCCTGGGGAGGAGAGAGCAGGCCCAGGGGCAGATCTGGCTTGCCTGGAGCCCAGGAGCAGCAGCCTCGCACAGCCTCACACAGCAGGACCACACCCAAAACTAATTGGATCACCACTCCAGAGCTGCACTCAGTATTCTGCTGGTGAGGTCAGGGCCGCCATCAGGAATTTCGGGGCCCCATACAACCAAAGTGTCTGGGCCCCCCACATTAATAAAAAAAAAAAAAATTGTGTGTTCGACCCACGCCTTGCTGGGAGGTATAATTTGGTTCAGATCAATTCTAGAGAACTGGCTCATATTCCCCATTTTCCCCAGTGGCTTAAAATGTAACCTCTGTTATACAGTTATAAAATTGTAGAAATTAAATGTGAACAAGGTGCAATTCAAATAGACACTTACTTGTATAGCTGCCTCTTGTGCTCTGTATGCAGTGCATTATATTCACCCTTGCAACGTACAATTTATAGCGTGTCTACAAGCCCAGCGGGGCTCATTATGATGGAGACTAAAACCTATACAAGAGTTCGGTAGGGGTTCCCCTGTATTCAGAATGCTGTTGAGTACTAGGCAATGCCCCGTTTGGGGTTATTGAATTTCGAGGGTCTGGGGGGCTGTTTGATTTGTATATGTTCACCAATATCCCCCCCGGTATGCTCACTAACATAGAATATGTTGATAAGGCTAATATAATGAGGCTGTTCCATGTTAGTGAGCATATACAAATCACCCCCCCCCCCCCCCAGGCAGACTAGTTTAGCTCACCCAAGCCAGTGATAGCGAATACATGGCGGTGAGAACGCTTTCTAGGAGATCCTGTTTGTGCAGCAGAGGTGTCTTTATCCTGCTCTGCATAGACCCTCGTAATTCAATAATCCCAGACGGGGCATTGCCGAGCACTCAACAGCATTCTGAATACAGGGGAACCCCTACCCCACTCTTGTATAAGTTTTAGTCTCCATCATAATGAGCCCCGCTGGGCTTGTAGACACGCTATAAATTGTACGTTGCAAGGGTGAGTATAACGCACTGCATACAGAGCACAAGAGGCAGCTATACAAGTAAGTGTCTATTTGAATTGCACCTTGTTCACCTTTAGGTTCTACAATTTTATAACTGTATAACAGAGGTTACATTTTAAGCCACTGGGGAAAATGGGATATATGAGCCAGTTCTCTAGAATTGATCTCACACACAGACACCAGCACACATGTATACAGACACCAGCACACATGTATACAGACATACAGACACCAGCACACCAGGGCACGATGAAGTTTGAACTTCTGCAACCTGGAGAAATCACCTGATATCACCTGCAGTCCTATGTAACACCACATAACACAGTGGTATCTCTGAGTACAGATAATGTAGTAGATTTCACCTGCAGTCCTATGTAACAGCACAGATAACACAGTGATATCTCAGAGTATAGATTATGTAGTAGATGTCACCTGCAGTCCTATGTAACAGCACAGATAACACAGTGATATCCCTCTGAGTACAGATAATGTAGATGTCACCTGCAGTCCTATGTAACACCACAGATAACACAGTGATATCTCTGAGTACAGATAATGTAGTAGCTGTCACCTGCAGTCCTATGTAACACCACAGATAACACAGCGATATCTCTGAGTACAGATAATGTAGTAGTCACCTGCAGTCCTATGTAACACAACAGATAACACAGTGATATCTCTGAGTACAGATAATGTAGTAGTCACCTGCAGTCCTATGTAACACCACAGATAACACAGTGATATCTCTTGAGTACAGATAATGTAGTAGCTGTCACCTGCAGTCCTATGTAACACTACAGATAACACAGTGATATCTCTGAGTACAGATAATGTAGTAGTCACCTGCAGTCCTATGTAACACCACAGATAACACAGTGATATCCCTCTGAGTACAGATAATGTAGTAGTCACCTGCAGTCCTATGTAACAGCACAGGTAACACAGTGATATCCCTCTGAGTGCAGATAATGTAGATGTCACCTGCAGTCCTATGTAACACTACAGATAACACAGTGATATCCCTCTGAGTACAGATAATGTAGTAGCTGTCACCTCGGGGCGCCCCTACTAAATGATGTTCTACAAAATAAGAAAAGTGTCATACAGGGACTCACAGGTGACGTCTTCTTTGATCTGAGGCGTCACTTTCCCTTTTCCTCTCCATCCGGCCCAGACCTCCATGATGAGTCCTTCCAGATACGTTTCATCCCCTTAGAACCTGCGAGACAAACAATTTAGGCTCCGCACATTTCTAGCAACTTCCTTTCCTTTCTCCCCCCTGTAGGCTCCCATAGTAACTGCGCTGTGTGGGATGCCCCCTGTATGTAGGATTCCCTGCTGTGCCCCCATGAGCTAATAATGCCCCTAGAGGTACCCCCATGAGCTAATAATGCCCCCAGAGGTGCCCCCATGACCTAATAATGCCCCTAGAGGTGCCCCCATGAGCTAATAATGCCCCTAGAGGTGGCCCCCATGAACTAATAATGCCCCCAGAGGTACCCCCATGCACTAATAATGCCCCCAGAGATGCCCCCATGAACTAATAATGCCCCCAGAGGTGCCCCCATATACTAATAATGCCCCCAGAGGTGTCCCCATATACTAATAATGCCCCCAGAGGTGCCCCCATATACTAATAATGCCCCCAGAGGTGTCCCCATATACTAATAATGCCCCCAGAGGTGCCCCCATATACTAATAATGCCCCCAGAGGTGCTCCCATATACTAATAATGCCCCCAGAGATGCCCCTATGAGTTAATAATGCCCCCAGAGGTACCCCCATATACTAATAATGCCCCCAGAGGTTCCCCCCATGAGCTAATAATGCCCCCAGAGGTGCCCCCATACACTACTAATGCCCCCAGAGGTGCCCCCATACACTACTAATGCCCCCATACACTAATAATGCCCCCAGAGGTGCCCCCCATACACTAATAATGCCCCCAGAGGTGCCCCCATATACTAATAATGCCCCCAGAGGTGCCCCCATATACTAATAATGCCCCCAGAGGTGCCCCCATATACTAATAATGCCCCCAGAGGTGCCCCCATATACTAATGCCCCCAGAGGTGCCCCCATACACTAATAATGCCCCCATATACTAATAATGTCCCCAGAGGTGCCCCCATATACTAATACTGCCCCCAGAGGTGCCCCCATATACTAATAATGCCCCCAGAGGTGCCCCCATACACTAATAATGCCCCCAGAGGTGCCCCCCATACACTAATAATGCCCCCAGAGGTGCCCCCCATATACTAATAATGCCCCCAGAGGTGCCCCCATATACTAATAATGCCCCCAGAGGTGCCCCCCATATACTAATAATGCCCCCAGAGGTGCCCCCCATATACTAATACTGCCCCCAGAGGTGCCCCCATACACTAATAATGCCCCCAGAGGTGCCCCCATACACTAATAATGCCCCCAGAGGTGCCCCCCATATACTAATAATGCCCCCAGAGGTGCCCCCATACACTAATAATGCCCCCAGAGGTGCCCCCATATACTAATAATGCCCCCAGAGGTGCTCCCATATACTAATAATGCCCCCAGAGGTTCCCCCCATGAGCTAATAATGCCCCCAGAGGTGCCCCCATACACTACTAATGCCCCCAGAGGTGCCCCCATACACTACTAATGCCCCCATACACTAATAATGCCCCCAGAGGTGCCCCCCATACACTAATAATGCCCCCAGAGGTGCCCCCATATACTAATAATGCCCCCAGAGGTGCCCCCATATACTAATAATGCCCCCAGAGGTGCCCCCATATACTAATAATGCCCCCAGAGGTGCCCCCATATACTAATGCCCCCAGAGGTGCCCCCATACACTAATAATGCCCCCAGAGGTGCCCCCATATACTAATAATGTCCCCAGAGGTGCCCCCATATACTAATACTGCCCCCAGAGGTGCCCCCATATACTAATAATGCCCCCAGAGGTGCCCCCATACACTAATAATGCCCCCAGAGGTGCCCCCCATACACTAATAATGCCCCCAGAGGTGCCCCCCATACACTAATAATGCCCCCAGAGGTGCCCCCATATACTAATAATGCCCCCAGAGGTGCCCCCCATATACTAATAATGCCCCCAGAGGTGCCCCCCATATACTAATACTGCCCCCAGAGGTGCCCCCATACACTAATAATGCCCCCAGAGGTGCCCCCATACACTAATAATGCCCCCAGAGGTGCCCCCCATATACTAATAATGCCCCCAGAGGTGCCCCCATACACTAATAATGCCCCCAGAGGTGCCCCCATATACTAATAATGCCCCCAGAGGTGCCCCCATATACTAATAATGCCCCCAGAGGTGCCCCCATACACTAATAATGCCCCCCGAGGTGCCCCCATATACTAATACTGCCCCCAGAGGTGCCCCCATACACTAATAATGCCCCCCGAGGTGCCCCCATATACTAATACTGCCCCCAGAGGTGCCCCCATATACTAATAATGCCCCCAGAGGTGCCCCCATATACTAATACTGCCCCCAGAGGTGCCCCCATATACTAATACTGCCCCCAGAGGTGCCCCCATATACTAATACTGCCCCCAGAGGTGCCCCCATACACTAATAATGCCCCCAGAGGTGCCCCCATACACTAATAATGCCCCCCGAGGTGCCCCCATATACTAATACTGCCCCCAGAGGTGCCCCCATATACTAATAATGCCCCCAGAGGTGCCCCCATACACTAATAATGCCCCCCGAGGTGCCCCCATACACTAATACTGCCCCCAGAGGTGCCCCCCATACACTAATAATGCCCCCAGAGGTGCCCCTAAAAAAACAAACATCCTACTCACCTAATCCGCGCTGTGTGGCTGCAGGCAGCAGCTCTCCTTCTCCTCTTCTGGCTCCATCTTGCGAGCCGCGGGGACGGGACTTCCGGCAGGCGTGATGACGTCACATGATCACGCCTGCCGGAGAGGTCACGTCCCGGCCTCCCATAGGCTGCTGGTATGAAGTGCCGGCAGCCTATGGGAGAGAATACAGGAGGAGGACGCTGACAGGTCCTTCTCCTGTATTCTGATCGCTTCAATGTTCCGCCCGCTCAATGTGCGGGCGGAACATCAAAGCGATCAATGCATCCGGAGAAGCTGCGCGGCCGCAGCTTCTCAGGATGCTCAGAAACAGGTGGCAAGGGGGGCCGTGCGGGCCCCCCTAGCGTAGCGGTGGGGGGCGGCGGCCGGCGGGCCCGCCGGGCCCCCCCCCGTGTCTCTTAGGGTCCGGGCCCCATACGGCAGTACCACTTGTACTGCCCTATCGGCGGCCCTGGGTGAGGTCACTGTGTACATACATTACATTACTTATCCTGTACTGATCCTGAGTTACATCCTGTATTATACTCCATGGACATGGAAGGGAAGAAGGACATGGCAACACATAGATGGCATCAAGATTTTTTTTAAAGGAGTAGGTACATGTAATGTAAGAATAAGATGTAAGACAAGTTGGAGATCCTGCGGCCTGTATACACTTCTGGCTAAACTCCACGTACTACAGGAAGGAAGGACAAGTGTAAGGAATGGATCTATGAAGATCTCTGGATCCACCTATGGAGATCCATCATCCTGTATTCAGGGCACATTCCATTGCCAAGGCTTAGAGCATATAATTAATATGACTGCCCCTTCCTCCTCCCAGGTCAGCACATTCCCAGGCTTCAGCCAGAAAACACTCTACTAGTCACCGCTTATCTTGCTTATTGATGGTTCATGATTATCAGTGTACATATGCCCAGTTATGCAGAGTTGCACAGTATGTGGCACCCCTGGGGGCCCGTCTGTCTCCCACCAGTTTCCCTACATATCTGCATGGCACAAATGGCCATTTAGCTGATCAGCTACTCAGGGAAGAGTCTGCTGCCCTGCATATTCCCTAAGAAATCCCCTAAGGATTGGGCAGAGCATTTCTGAACCGCTCTTCTTGTTTAAAGGCAGAACCATGCAGATAAATAGCTTTTCTCTGCAGTAAATTTATTATCATAGAGAGAACTGTGTTTTGTTAGCACAGTTAGCACAGTTTGTTAGCACAGTGTAGCTGCTTGTCTTCCCTCCCTCTGCTAACCGCCCTCTACCTGACATCTCCACCTCTGTCTGTGGTGCAACCATAACCCCTACACAACAAGCCCGCTGCCTTGGGGTTATGTTTGACTCGGATCTCTTCACTCCTCATATTCAATCTCTTTCACGTTCCTGTAATCTGCATTTAAAAAACATCTCTAAAATCCGTCCCTTCCTTACTGTCGAATCTGCTATTGTCGCTCTGATTCATTCCCGTCTAGACTATTGCAACTCCTTACTAATCGGCCTTCCTTCCTCTAAACTCTCCTCTCTCCAGTCCATTCTTAATACAACGGCCAGGCTCATCTCCATGTCCAGCCGCTATACCGATGCCTCCCCCCCTGTGCCAGTCCCTACATTGGCTCCCTATTAAACACAGGATACAATACAAAGTCCTCCTGCTCACCCATAAAGCTCATCACAGTGCTGCACCTCCCTATATCTCCTCCCTCATCTCTGTCTACCGTCCTACCCGTGCCTTACACTCCTCTAATGACTAACATCCCCCCTGATCCGCACCTCTCACTCCCGTCTCCAGGACTTCACCCGAGCTGCACCAGTTCTATGGAATGCATTACCCAAGAGTGTCAGACTCACCACCAATACCCAAAGCTTCAAATGCACCCTCAAAACTCATCTGTTCAAGCAGGCTTACCAGGTTCCCTAATTTGACTACTACCCTTAACCCCCCCCCCAACACACACACCACACACACAGACACATACATACACACAGACACATACATACATGCACACACAGACACATACATACACACAGACACATACATACATTGGTTGGTGACAGGTTCATCCATCCTTACCTGCACTGCCTTATTTATAAAGATGGCCGGACCATAAGAACAATGGAGCAGGGACCTCACTCCTCATGTATAGATAATTATATGTATATCTCTGTAATGTCTTATTTTTTTCTATGTATGTACCCCCAGAATTGTAAAGTGCTGCGGAATCTGTTGGCGCTATATAAATAAAAAATATTATTATTATTATTAGCATCCATATAAAACAGAAGAGAGGTGGTGCTGGGAATCCCACCCTATCGGAAAGTCTTTGTGAGTATTATAAGTCATTACTGGACTTTATCATGAAGAAGAAGAATTTCCAGGGTGAAGCAATGTTCTAATAGATGAGGCTTCATCCTGGACATTGGGAGATGCCGCTGTGTGATCGATTGTGTGTTCTGTGCCAGAGGCAACAGTAAGTGGACGGTAATGCAGGGGAGCTGGACTGGGAACCTTCTACAGACCGGCGGAGAGGATATTAAATAATTCAATTTACTTCATGGCTCCAAAAACATCTCCAAAATATTCCATGAATTTGACCTAATGTTATCTCGACTCCCTGTCGTACCTGACCACAAGAGCTGCGCCCCACACGCATACAGGACTCCGCTGTGAAGAACCATCTGTATATTGCTATTAAAATAAGTGAAAAATACAATGGCTATGTATTTCGGTTTCGGTCAAACTTTTTTCGATCAAAACCAGGAGTGGAACTGAAAGGGCAAAATTATATTGGAAAGCGTTACAGAGTTTCTGTGTTTTCAACCAGCTCCTGGTTTAAGTTGAAAAAAGACTGACCAAAAGACCTAAAAATGTATTTAAGTATCAATGACTTTTGTAATTTTTTGAAAAAAAAAACAAACGTTATATGTAATAGTATTTATGAAAGTGATGAAAACACATTTATTGTGAAAGATTATATATTATATATATTACAGTGGTACCTTGGTTTAAGAGTAACTTGGTCTAAGAGCGTTTTGGTTTAAGAGCTCACAGTTTTTCAAAATTGTGACTTGGTTTAAGAGCATTGTTTTGGTTTAAGAGCTCCCTGTACTGGGTGGGAGGCCGAGCGGGGGAGGGGCATGGTCTGCATAGCGGGGTCTACAGCCCTGTACTCTGACCCAGGAAGTCTCCCTCACCTTCCAAATCATAGCAGATCCACTACAGGCTGGGGCTTGCATCATAGGACAGGACTGTGGAGGTAATCTCTCTATAGCTGTAACCCCTCTCTCCCCAGACAGAGAGTACTGCCTTTATCTGCTCACATATGTCCTGCTCACACACCCTCTTCCCCATTGCTGTCATGTGACCACACAGTCCTCTGACAGCAGCCCTGCTTCTTTATTCTAGCCTGTTGTACTACACTACTGCATTATGGGAATCTGCCGTTCCATCCTATATCTACAAACTGCTGCTGTGTTATCAGGGTTATACAGTTACTATACATTATACTCCACATGCTGATTGCTATACTGTACAGTAACTTATAATATCACATATTCAGTTGTTTATAAATGTTTGTTTCATTTGTTTTACATGTTATTCAGAATATAAAATCATTATTATTGGGGTGTGGAACCAATTGTCTGCATATGAATGATTTCTTATGGAAAAAATTTGCTTTGGTTTAAGAGTGGATTTGGATTCCAAGCGCAGTCCCGGAACGAATTATGCTCGTAATCCAAGGAACCACTGTATTTGTAAATGTAATACAGGTAATAATAATAAAATGCTAATAACCACGATAATACTAATACCAATAATAACAACAGTAATAAGAAATAAAAGCAATAACAATGCTATAACTACTAGTAATAAAATACTAATAATACCACTAAAAGCAATAACAACACTACAACAACTAATAGTAAAATACTAATAATATCACTAAAAGCAACAACAACAATACTACAGCTACTACTACTAACAAAATACTAATTGGAGTAATAATAATATACAGTGAACAGAGTTTGTCTCTGTTCATTGTGTAGCAGTGATCATGTGTAAGTGCAGCTCAGTTCCTATCACCATAATGAACACAAACTCTGTTCACTGTGTAATGCAGCACCCCACAGATGATCGTGGGGGTGCCTGCACCCCACCAATCAGTAACGGATGAGCTATCCTATGGATGCCGTGGATAGCTGACCAATAAATTTTGCCACAAAAATCCCCTTAATGCGAATGTACCACTTCACATTTTTATACTACCTGGTCGGCGCCGTGTCCCTAAGGGGAAGGGATATCGGTGAATTGGGGTTTTAAAATTCTCAGCCACTGGGCGCACATTGCTACGTGTAATATCGATGCACATTGCTCCCTGATGTCCTTCTTGCTTCTGCCTACTGTCCGCAGCCGCCACTGGAACTTCTGAGACGGTCTTTGAGGTGACAGGTCGCTCAGCCAATCACTCTCCCGCAGCTTTGTCCTTTCACGGACAGTGATTGGCTGAGCAGGCTGTCACTTCAGCGACCGTCTCAGAAGTGCAGGTGGCAGCTGCGAACAGCAAGCAGAAGCGAGAAAAACACCGCGAGCATGGACAGGTAACTAAGACAAGGGCTGCATGGACATCGCTAACAATGCCCGTACAGCCCTTGCTGCACAATTATTGAGCCATATAATAAGCTCAGTAAGTGAGCGCAGGTCTAGCAGATCAGTGTTCGCTTACATTAGTGATTGGGCTGTGTAATATGACCCTATGGTGTATGGTGGCCTCCTCTCTCTCTCCAACAGATGATGTTAGCAGAGCGAAAGGTTGGTGTGATGGATTTTTAGTGCCTATTGTTCTGGGAGGGATAAGTGGCGCCAGAGATGTCTGGTTGCGGCTTACCCCTCCCCTCCTCATAGAGATCATATGAACTCATTTGTATGGGAAAGATGGGAGAGATAATCTCATTTAAATATATGCAACAATGTGCCTATTGTTCCCTTATAATGTGAAAATTTACACACAATACAGAGACCCCTGCTGAAGTTACCTACCTGGGGGATGGGGGATGGGGCTTCTCCTTTTATCAGTTAACATAAGGAGATGAGTTGGGACCAGTTCCCATAAACTTTACACTTTTGTTACCCAGGATGCATACTGGGTATTACCCTCAGTATCTGCTCTTATTTTGTATATATGGACAGTGCACAGTACCACTTCTCCTGTCCTGTATGCTGGGTATTACCCTCAGTATCTGCTCTTATTCTGTATATATACAGTGCACAGTACAACTTCTCCTGTCCTGTGTGCTGGGTGTAATCCTCAGTATCTGCTTTTAGGCTGGGTTCACACTATGTATATTTCAGGCTGTATTTGGTCCTCATTTCAGGTCCTCATAGCAACCAAAACCAGGAGTGGATTGAAAACCCAGAAAGGATCTGTTCACACAATGATGAAACTGAGTGGATGGCTGTCATATAACGGTAAATAACTTCCATTATTTCAATATAACAGCCGTTGTTTTAAAATAACAGCAAATATTTGCCATTAAATGACGGCCATCCACTCAATTACACCATTGTGTGAACAGAGCCTTTCTGTGTTTTCAATCCACTCCTTGTTTTGGTTGCTATACAGCCTCAAACATACAGCCTCAAATATACGTAGTGTGAACCCAGCCTTATTCTGTATATAGGGACACTGCACAGTACCACTTCTATTATTCTGTATATAGGGACACTGCACAGTACCACTTCTATTATTCTGTATATAGGGACACTGCACAGTACCACTTCTATTATTCTGTATATATAAGGACACTGCACAGTACCACTTCTATTATTCTGTATATATTGCACAGTACCACATCTCCTATTTTGTTTGTAAGGACACTACACTGTATCAATTCTATTATTGTGTATATAAGGACACTGCACTGTACCACATCTATTATTCTGTATATAAGGACACTGCACAGTACCACTTCTATTATTCTGTATATATTGCACAGTACCACATCTCCTATTTTGTATGTAAGGACACTGCACTGTATCAATTCTATTATTGTGTATATAAGGACACTGCACAGTACCACATCTATTATTCTGTATATATGGACAATGCACAATACCACATCTCCTATTTTGTTTGTAAGGACACTACACAGTACCACTTCTATTATTCTATATATAAGGACACTGCACAGTATCACTTCTATTATTCTGTATATAAGGACACTGCACAGTATCACTTCTATTATTCTGTATATAAGGACACTGTACAGCTCCTCTTCTGTAATGATCAGTATCTCTTCTGTGTATAGATGTTGCATAGTATCACTTCCCTAGTCCTGTATACTTGGTGACTTGCTTAGTCATATTCAGGATCTCCATCTGGAAGCTCAGACCTCTGTGCATCCTGTGCATTGACACCGAGATCACAAGAAAGACAAAGAAAAGTAACTAACAGCCCTTTTACACAGTCTGATTATCAACAACGAGCATTCCTAGAAATGCTCACTCGACCAATGGTCAGCCAGTGTAAAAGTGCCAGCAATCAGACGATGAGTGGCAAAAAGTCCAGCCATTTGGCCCATTGAGTCTTGGTGCGGAGGTAAAACCCATCATTATCAGACGCACATCTCTCTGTATAGACAGGAGGTGTGGGGGTCGATAACGAATGTTAATGGCCGCATGAACGATATAGCGATCGCTCGTGTGGCCTGGACACATCATTCCACAAGCCATGTAAAGGCACTGCAGACGAGCAACAATTTTTTCTAATCCGTGTTTGTTTGCAACTGAAAATCGATACATGTATAAGGATCCTGAGACTACAGAAAGCTGGGTTTAAGTGTATTATTTTACATTTTGTAACACTAAACTGCAACTCAGGGGCGTAACTAGAACTAGCTGGGCCCCATAGCAAACTTTTGATTGGGCCCCCCCCCCAAACAACTGACCACTAAGCTGTGAAGAGAGAGCAATATGTATATATAGTATTAGGAAAAGCATTATAGCACCATGACCACTGCCATTACCACTATATTGTTACCAACCAAATCCAGTATATTAAGATGAATAATACAAACAGTACCAGTTCACATGGGACAAATATTACCCCCTCTCACTGACTAAAACCCCCACATACTGAATAATGCTACCACTGCTACGGAATAAAATCCACAGTCCAATATCACCATTGGCCATACAGTGGCATGTATAGGCTCCACACAGGCTTTACACACCCCAAGTGATCACAGTGCAGTTACAGGCGTCTTCTCCAATCGGAGTTGCTCACTTTTCCCCTTCTTCTCCATCCAGCCTGGCCACCATAAGGACTTCTCTCAGTAGGATCTGCCAGACAAACAGTTTAGGTTCCTCACTCATGCCCCAATATCCTACGCATCTATTTGCTCCATCTGTTCCCTCATATAGTGGTCCCCTCTGTATTCATATAGTAGTTAGACAACTGTGTCCCTCATTAAGTAGTTAGCCCCTTCTCTGCCCCCCCCCATGTAGTACCGTATTTTTCACTTTATAGGACGCGCCTTTTGATCAGACGCACCCCTGATTTTAGGGGGGAAAATAGAAAAAAAATATTTTGCTCATTGTCACAGTTTGGAGATAGCAGCAGTGTGATTGGTGCCAATCCCCCCATATAGTGCCCCACATAGTAGCCAATGCCCCCATATAGTGCCCCACATAGTAGCCAATGCCCCCATATAGTGCCTCACATAGTAGCCAATGCCCCCATATAGTGCCTCACATAGTAGCCAATGCCCCCATATAGTGCCCCACATAGTAGCCAATGCCCCCATATAGTGCCCACATAGTAGCCAATGCCCCCATATAGTGCCCCACATAGTAGCCAATGCCCCCATATAGTGCCTCACATAGTAGCCAATGCCCCCATATAGTGCCTCACATAGTAGCCAATGCCCCATATAGTGCCCCACATAGTAGCCAATGCCCCCATATAGTGCCCACATAGTAGCCAATGCCCCCATATAGTGCCCCCCATAGTAGCCAATGCCCCACATAGTAGCCAATGCCCCCATATAGTGCCCCCCATAGTAGCCAATGCCCCCATATAGTAGCCAATGCCCCCATATAGTGCCCCCCATAGTAGCCAATGCCCTCATATAGTAGCCAATGCCCCCACATAGTGCCCCCCATAGTAGCCAATGCCCCCATATAGTAGCCAATGCCCCCACATAGCCAATGCCCCCATATAGTGCCCCCCATAGTAGCCAATGCCCCCATATAGTATCCAATGCCCCCACATAGAAGCCAATGCCCCCATATAGTGCCCCTCATAGTAGCCAATGCCCCCATATAGTAGCCAATGCCCCCATACAGTGCCCCAATTGTAGCCAGTGCCCTACATAGTAGCCAATGCCCCCATGTAGTAGCCAGTGCCCTCATATAGTAGCCAATGCCCCCATACAGTGCCCCCATATAGTAGCCAATGCCCCCAGACAGTGCCCCCATCGTAGCCAGTGCCCCCATATAGTAGCCAATGCCCCATACAGTGCCCCCATAGTAGCCAATGCCCCATACAGTGCCCCCCATAGTAGCCAATGCCCCATACAGTGCCCCCATAGTAGCCAATGCCCCATACAGTGCCCGCATAGGATGACGGGAGACCGGAGTGTCGGGAGAGGAGCTGCTGGGGCCGGCGGACAGGTGAGTAGGACAGCGATCCCCTCCGCACGCCCAGCCCGCCCCCTCCATCGCCGCTTAGCCGATCAGGAGCCCAGGAAAGTGCTGCTCATTGCACTTTTCCGGGCTTCTGATCGGCTCAGCTGAGCAGCGATAGAAGGGGCGGGCAGAGGGGATGGCTCAGGGCCGCTCACTATGCATATGCATAGTGAGCGGCAATACAGGGGGCGGGGGCATACTTTAACGCGGGGGCCCGGGCCCCCTAAGCCCCCGGGCCCATAGCGACGGCGCACCCTGCCCCCATGGTAGCTACGCCAGTGCTGCAACTCCAGTGTTTTAACCACATATTTAGTAAAGCTAAATCAATTTCCATACTACCGACACCTCCAGGAATATCATCCCTATTGCACACTGTTGTGTCATCAGCAAACAGACAAACCTTCTCCTATATCACTATCCTTACCTACCAAACCTTCTCCTATGTCACTAACCTTACCTACCAAACCTTCTCCTATGTCACTATCCTTACCTACCAAACCTCCTCCTATGTCACTATCCTTACCCACCAAACCTTCTCCTATGTCACTATCCTTACCTACCAAACCTTTTCCTATGTCACTATCCTTACCTACCAAACCTTCTCCTATGTCACTATCCTTACCTACCAAACCTTCTCCTATGTCACTATCCTTACCGACCAAACCTTCTTCTATGTCACTATCCTTACCCACCAAACCTTCTCCTATGTCACTATCCTTACCTACCAAACCTTTTCCTATGTCACTATCCTTACCTACCAAACCTTCTCCTATGTCAATATCCTTACCCACCAAACCTTCTCCTACGTCACTATCCTTACCCACCAAACCTTCTCCTATGTCACTATCCTTACCTACCAAACCTTCTCCTATGTCAATATCCTTACCCACCAAACCTTCTCCTACATCACTATCCTTACCCACCAAACCTTCTCCTACTGTATGTCACTATCCTTACCTACCTAACCTTCTCCTATGTCAATATCCTTACCTTTAAAACCTTCTCCTATGTCACTTACAAACAACTTAAAAAGAACAAGACTCAGAACAGAGCCTTGTGGCCACCAATTGTAACAAGCCTCTGTTTGGAACACACACCATTAACAACAACCCTGGCACCACCTTCATCCAGCACTTTTGTGACATAATTAAAAAAAAACTCAATGAGATTAGCCTGAAATGCTAGTCTATCAGCCTGTTGATTCTTTGTCATCCATTATCTTCTTTTTTTTTTTTTTTTTTAAGTGTTTACATAATTTTTACTACTACAGATTTTAAGCTAACTGACTTGTAGTTACTGGCCCCTTCTCTACTCATTCATTCATTGCTTTATTCAACCAACCATTCAACCAACAGCCAAGGTTAGTGGACAGTTGTCTAAAAAGTTCTCACTTCAGGTTAAGTGGTGGATGAGGTATTTACAGTTTCCCCACGAGGTGCCCGTGTTTATTATGGTTATATGTTCTAATGTGTACAGCTGAAGGTATTCATGGGTTAATGTCTGTTGTACCATGTGTTTTGTGCTCACCATTAGGAGGTGCTCTTTCTTTCTCAACCTATCCTGGCACTCCACACACACTCAACCCCTGTAGGAGGAGTTACCTCTGTGTGGGAGGAAGTGCACAGTTCTGTTTAGTCTAGCCACGAGTATGATAACAGATGCAGTTAGAGACCAACGCTTCTTGTATAACTACCACTACGTTCACTATGCAGTTCTAAGCACACAAAAGGGAGAGTAGTCACCTAGGAACACCTAGCTACATCCAGATAACCACAGCTGGGACTTGTACTACCCTACTGGGAGGGGATCTATGCTACCAGAGGGCAGAAGGCGGTAAGACAGTGTCTAAACATGAGTACGAGTATCACTTCACTCAAAGTATCTACTAAAAGTTCCGGCAGAGTACAAAGCTACACTGGGTTAGGGCTCCTCTGGCAAACTCCTCTCCTCAACATTCTACTCTCCACTCTACAAGCACTGCTTCAACTCTTCTCAAGCACCTAAATCCAGCACTAAGGTCAAGCACTAGAGTCTGTGTCAAGATCTGCTACTTGCCACCTGTCTGTACTGTAAACTACAAAACTTCTAGTAATGCTGTTATATTTTTATACAACACATGGGTCATCTTCTGTCTGCACCTGCACCTATACCTATGACAGTCCGGGTGGGTCAGTTGCCACTCAGGATTGCCGTGACAAGAGCCCAAGGCACCCGGAACAACCTGGCAGGTTAACCACCACACAGCCAGCCATACAAATAAGCAGGTATCAACATCACACCTGTGTGCTGGACTAGCACTGGCATCACAACACTAACAACACTGGCTAAGCTCACTACCAGGCTAACCACTACCATATTCAACCTGGTAGCAACCACCACACAATGGCCTCTGAAAACACTGTTGCTGAACTCATACAACTGGAACCAATGTTGTCAGTGTCATAGTCAGCGACCACCTTATTTCCATAAAAAAATGTATTGTCACCATTGCCTATTTTAGTAATGTGGCAGTTCTTCTTCTTCTTGTCACATATATGTAAAGAAGGTTTTGTACCCTTCCTTAATATATTTTGTCATTTCTTCCTCTTTTGGGGCTTTAGCAGCATTTATACTTGGCTTTGCTTACTTCTGTCTAATTTTATACCCCTCTCTGTCAGCTACACTTCCAGTCTCTTTATAACTCCTATAGGCTGCCCTTTTTCCTTCACTATAGCCTTCACTTCTCTAGTAAAGCATAGTGGGTTTTTCATGGTAGGACTGAAGGTAAATTAAACACCCATCCAGCAAGTTACACCTATTGCATGTTCCATGTACCATCTTGGCACTATATGGCCTCATATGTCTCATAATCCTGATAAATCTGTTTCAATGTAAAGTATTTACAAAAGAAAATAAAAACCTGTTGATCACAGTAAACAACATCAAGAGGATAATGGGAATTACTGATATCCAGCAGCTCTGAACTGATGTGTCCATGGTGTATGCACTGAGTGTTCTCAGCAGAAGCTCAGCGGCCTGTACCACAGGGAGAACACAGTATACGGAGGAAGCCCCCCCCCCCCCCCCCAGTCATCTCTACCGCAGATGTTTCCTAAGACTGAGGGAGAAAGTTCTACCGATTTTAACACCCAAAAGACCAAATCTAAAGGAGATTTCATGACCAAACGAAGCATTTTTCAGACCGGACTCAGTTACCGCCATGTGGAAAGTTGACAAACTGCAACACATTCAGCCTGCAATGTCCAACACCCTCATTGTTACACGGAGCTGTACAGAGAGCAAAGGAGGCAGCATGACAGTAGTTATATTCTTGTATATAGGAGCAGTATTATAGTAGTTATATTCTTGTATATAGGAGCAGTATTATAGTAGTTATATTCCTGTATATAGGGGGGCAGTATTATAGTAGTTATATTCTTGTATATAGGAGCAGTATTATAGTAGTTATATTCTTGTATATAGGAGCAGTATTATAGTAGTTATAGTCTTGTATATAGGGAACAGTATTATAGTAGTTATATTCCTGTATATAGGAGCAGTATTATAGTAGTTATATTCCTGTATATAGGAGCAGTATTATAGTAGTTATATTCTTGTATATAGGAGCAGTATTATAGTAGTTATATTCTTGTATATAGGGAACAGTATTATAGTAGTTATATTCCTGTATATAGGAGGCAGTATTATAGTAGTTATATTCCTGTATATAGGAGCAGTATTATAGTAGTTATATTCTTGTATATAGGAGCAGTATTATAGTAGTTATATTCCTGTATATAGGAGCAGTATTATAGTAGTTATATTCTTGTATATAGGGAACAGTATTATAGTAGTTATATTCCTGTATATAGGAGCAGTATTATAGTAGTTATATTCCTGTATATAGGAGCAGTATTATAGTAGTTATATTCTTGTATATAGGAGCAGTATTATAGTAGTTATGGTGTATAAAATAGAAAATAAGTCCAAGCACTCACCGGATGAAGTGATCTCTTTGTGCGTTTATTCAGACATCACAGGGAGGGAGCGGTGGCAAGGGTGCGGGAGCGTGTAGCAGACAACTGTTTCGCGCCTCAGCGCTTTGTCAAGTCTTACATCACTACCGGGGGAGGGTAGTTTAAATAGGTTACATCATGCATATGCAAATAGTATTCAAAATAGGTGAAAACAAAAAATGTGTTACATACAAGTACAAATTATCTCACAAGAAAACACTCCAATCATTCCTCTCATTGAGGCCATTGGGACCGGTCGCATCTAGAGTGGCAATCCATGTTGCCTCTCTCCTGAGGAGGTACTGATGTCTGTCTCCTCCCCTATCAGGTTGATCCACCTTCTCTAAGCCCAGAAAACGCAGGGAGCTGGTGTCACCTTTGTGGACAGAATTCACATGCTCTATAAGGCGGGGAACGCCTTTCCCAGTCCTAACTGAATAGGCATGCTCTTTGTACCTGGTCCACATCGGGCGTTTAGTTTTGCCAATGTAGAAGCGGTGACACGAGCATACAAGCGCATAGACAGTGTAGGGGGTTCTACAGGTGATGAGGCTATCGATATAGCAGTCTACTCCATTCAGGTTTCGTTACGTGGATGATGTCTTCGTTGTGTGGGTTGGAGAAGAAAGTAAATTTATTGATTTTGTCACCTACCTTAATGAAGTGAATAGTGTGAACATGGTCTTCACATATAAGATAGGGAACCGATCCCTTGAGTTTCTGGACGTCCAGGTGGACGTAGTGGATAACACACTGCACACCTCAGTGTTTAGAAAAGAAACCGCATGCAATTCCATCTTGCACTACTCTAGCTCTCACCCCACACGCATTAAAGACTCCATTCCATTCAGCCAGCTAGTGAGGCTTAAACGTATCAATAGCAATGATTAATCATTTGCTGTACAGGCTGCAGATATGGAGAGAAGACTCTCAGCAAGGGGATATCCAGAACAGGTTATTAGTGAAGCTAGAACCAGGGCCAATATGCTAAACAGATCAGACCTACTGAGATCCAAGACCACACAACAGAAAGGGTTAAATAGGTTTTCTTTTGTTTTTCAAAATTCACCGCTGAATCAGTGTATCACTAAAGCCATCTGGAAACATTGGCACATCCTGGAACAGGACGATGACCTGAAGGAGATTGCAGCTCAGGGACCCCTCATCACATACCACAAAAACCGCACCATTGGAGATAAGCTCAATGTGAATACGTGCAAAAAGAAAAAAGCGGCAGATGAGTGGTTCACCAGAGCTCCTCTGACAGGAAATAAAAGATGTGGTAGCTGTAAGTACTGCCCGCAGCTTATTCCTACTGCTTATATTAACCTGAATGGAGTAGACTGCTATATCGATAGCCTCACCACCTGTAGAACCCCCTACACTGTCTATGCGCTTGTATGCTCGTGTCACCGCTTCTACATTGGCAAAACTAAACGCCCAATGTGGACCAGGTACAAGGAGCATGCCTATTCAGTTAGGACGGGGAAAGGCGTTCCCCGCCTTATAGAGCATGTGAATTCTGTCCACAAAGGTGACACCAGCTCCCTGCGTTTTCTGGGCTTAGAGAAGGTGGATCAACCTGATAGGGGAGGAGACAGACATCAGTACCTCCTCAGGAGAGAGGCAACATGGATTGCCACTCTAGATGCGACCGGTCCCAATGGCCTCAATGAGAGGAATGATTGGAGTGTTTTCTTGTGAGATAATTTGTACTTGTATGTAACACATTTTTTGTTTTCACCTATTTTGAATACTATTTGCATATGCATGATGTAACCTATTTAAACTACCCTCCCCCGGTAGTGATGTAAGACTTGACAAAGCGCTGAGGCGCGAAACAGTTGTCTGCTACACGCTCCCGCACCCTTGCCACCGCTCCCTCCCTGTGATGTCTGAATAAACGCACAAAGAGATCACTTCATCCGGTGAGTGCTTGGACTTATTTTCTATTTTATACACCGTACTGCCCTTGTCTCTGTTCGAGCACCGCGGCTACTTACCAGTGCAGTTTATTAGCCCTTAATCCGACTCCAGCGCACAGCTACTGATTGAGCAGTATTCAGACAGTGCCGGCACCTGTATCTTCCTGAAGCATTATAGTAGTTATATTCCTGTATATAGGAGCAGTATTATAGTAGTTATATTCCTGTATATAGGAGCAGTATTATAGTAGTTATATTCTTGTATATAGAAGCAGTATTATAGTAGTTATATTCTTGTATATAGGAGCAGTATTATAGTAGTTATATTCTTGTATATAGGAGCAGTATTATGGTAGTTATATTCTTGTATATAGGAGGCAGTATTATAGTAGTTATATTCTTGTATATAGGAGGCAGTATTATAGTAGTTATATTCTTGTATATAGGAGGTAGTATTATAGTAGTTATGTGAAGGTAGATAGAGCTAGTCTGCACTGCTACAACGTTAACCCCTACTGGACAAGGCAGAGCGTAGATGTGTCTTGCATGGAAACAACGGGGTGCTCAGCAGAAAAGGTAAATACAGTGCAGTATGCGGGAGAAATTCAAGCACTCACCGTTGTTATCTTCCAAGTCTTTATTACGTAGAGATCATAGCAGGGAGGGGATGGTGGATCAGTGAAGGTGCACCTTCACTGATCCACCATCCCCTCCCTGCTATGATCTCTACGTAATAAAGACTTGGAAGATAACAACGGTGAGTGCTTGAATTTCTCCCGCATACTGCATTATAGTAGTTATATTCTTGTATATAAGAGCAGTATTATAGTAGTTATATTCTTGTATATAAGAGCAGTATTATAGTAGTTATATTCTTGTATATAGGAGCAGTATTATAGTAGTTATATTCTTGTATATAGGAGCAGTATTATAGTAGTTATATTCCTGTATATAGGTGCAGTATTATAGTAGTTATATTCCTGTATATAGGAACAGTATTATAGTAGTTATATTCTTGTATATAGGAGCAATATTATAGTAGTTATATTCCTGTATATAGGAGCAGTATTATAGTAGTTATATTCTTGTATATAGGAACAGTATTATAGTAGTTATATTCTTGTATATAGGAGCAATATTATAGTAGTTATACAACATGGAAAAAGCTGCCACCAAGCAACACAAGTGTGAAAAAGAACTTACTACTCACCATTGCTCCTGCAGGTAGAATGGGAAATATGAGAGGCACTTGCCATGTGTGCACAGGTGCTTCCTGCTAATTTGGGTCACATGGGTCTTACTCGGAGGAGTGCAAGCACTCAGAAAAGCGGGGAAAATAAAATATGAAAAGGAGATTTTGGAGTTCTGTGACATTGGGGTTGCAGGGCCATTCCGTGGCCCCCCTTCCCTGTTTGCATACACTTTGCGGCTTGGTGGTCGCTGACCAGCACAGTGTCGTTTAGTGTAGGGACTGATGTGTATCAGAGACCTGCACATGGTACATGAGGTAATATGGTTTGATCAAATGATATACTAACTTCTGATGTTGGTTTTCATTGTAGCTGAACAAGCTTTCGTGTCAACCATGAGTGCGATGTGCAGCCATTTCTGTCCTTTAGGCTTGTGCATATTATAGTAGTTATAGTATAAGTAATACACAAGTCCAACAGTTGTGGTAAGCACTCCCTTGTGTTTAATTCCCTATCTTCCAAGCTGGATGCCACACAAAGAGCATGTGTGATATATCCCCAAACCCTGGGGTCTCAATACAGAAAACATGTGATCCTCTCCGACATGTTTTGGACTAACTGGTCCTTAATCATGGTTCTATGATTCCTTCACTCAAAGTGCTCCAATAGGAAAATACAAAGGCCATCCAGCAGTACAAATGTAAACGGATATACTATATCTAGAGTTCCTGTGAGGTACAGTACATGTCCATTTTACGGTTGTCATCAGCTGTTGTGCATGCTTTGTAGAGTGTAGATATAAGTGTGCAGGAATTCAGAGTAAGTAATGTGTACCATCGCATCTGGGAAAGTGTTATGGGCATGCTTTGTGACCTATGCAAAAGTCAATGTGCAAGGAGGGGGTAGAGATGAGTAGTGACCATGAGGCACTGTGATTGGTGGAATCTGCATTATCTGTAGTTATATGTCATCTCTCATTGTAATCCCGTGTGATTGGAAAGAGATGATAGCTGAGAAGTGATCTCTATCTAAGGGTACGTTTACCCGTACCGGATACGCAGCAGATTTTCTGCTGTGGATCCGCAGCAATTTGGCAGCAGATTTCATCTAAATAACTGAACACAGCATCAAATCTGCTGCGGATTTGCTGCGGATCCTGTACATGTGAACGCACCCTAAAGAACAGAACGTGTCAGACTAGTATTAGGTTTGGGGGTTAATGTAAATGCAGGACCATTTTAAACAATGTATAGTAATAGGCAAAAATTTAAAAAAATGAAGAAAAATGTTTGACATAAAATTCCGAATTAATGTTTTTTTTAATATATATATATATATATATATATATATATATATATATATAATATTTTTTTTTACCCTTTTAGATATATCATTTATTATCTCTTTACAAGATCCAGGAGGGGTCATGTATTCTTAGCGGTATGCTGTATAATATGCCCACTGTTTCCTATGGAACATGTTCATTCTTTCACGATCTGTATCAATATACATAGAAGACACATCAGGGAGATCCCATCTATTTTATGGAAAACCTTGGGTGGGGGAGGGGATGAAGCAAATGATATAAGGTTGGGAACAAAGGGTTCCTGTGTCTCCCCCACATTCTGTGTTCATATTCACTGAGGGTCTATTCTTCTGTCCTTATGATGGAGGAAAGGAGACCATCTGTCTATGTCACCAGCTCAGTCAGCGACTATCGGAGGCAGCCAAATCTTGGGGACTCAATACCACAGCTGTCTTTATTGTCTTCTCATAATTCCTCTGCTGCCTCCACTAATTCCAAGTGCTACAGCAACTCTATCAAGGCAGAACAAGGGACACAGCAAGGGTTTGTCTGCATCCGTATAGAGATAGTTTTATCAATATATTTGATACAGTGGAACTGAGACTTTTTATATTCTTCAAGGTTTCTGCTACTTAGCTCAGTGAGCTCCGGAGTATAATACAGGATGTAAGTCAGGATCAGTACAGGATAAGTAATGTAATGTATGGACACAGTCACCCCACCAGCAGAATAGTGAGTGCAGCTCCGAAGTATAATACAGGATGGAACTCCGGATCAGTACAGGATAAGTAATGTAATGTATGTACACAGGGACCCCACCAGCAGAATAGTGAGTACAGCTCCGGAGTATAATACAGGATGGAATTCCTGATCGGTACAGGATAAGTAATGTAATGTATGGACACAGTCACCCCACCAGCAGAATAGTGAGTGCAGCTCCGAAGTATAATACAGGATGGAACTCCGGACCAGTACAGGATAAGTAATGTAATGTATGTACACAGGGACCCCACCAGCAGAATAGTGAGTGTAGCTCTGAAGCATAATACAGGATATAACTCAGGATCAGTAATGTAATGTTTGTACACAGTGACCTCACCAGCAGAATAGTGAGTGCAGCTCTGGAGCATAATACAGGATATAACTCAGGATCAGTAATGTAATGTTTGTACACAGTGACCTCACCAGCAGAATAGTGAGTGCAGCTCTGGAGTAGAATACAGGATGTAATGTATGTACACAGTACAGGATAAGTAATGTAATGTATGTACACAGTGAGTGGGGGGGGTGAAGGACTTGATCACATGACCTGCAGGTCCTCAATCTTACAGTGACAGAAAGAAAGAAGGAGAAGACTGAGCTGTAAGTGTTGTGTGTATGTGTGCGTCAGTCAGTCAGTGTCTGCATGTGTCAGTAAGTCAGTCATTCATGTGTGTCAGTCAGTAATGTGTCTGTTTCAGTAATATGTGTGTCAGTAATGTGTATTTGTGTATGTTAGTGGTGTATAAAGTGATGGTGCATAGTGTGTGGATGATAGGATGATGAGTGCATAGTGGATGGATGGATGAGGGGCCGGCTGAGGCTCTTTCACCCAAGGGCCCACAAAAACCTGGAGCCCTGATGCTGAATCTATACTCCCCCCCAACCTGTTGGGACAGCTGGGATGCCCCCATACAGATTGGAGTGGTGGAGGCTGGACATCTTTTCACTTAAGTCTCTATAATGTAATGTATGGTCACTGTGCTCTCTTCTGTGTTGGGATTCGATCTTTCTTTAGCCTGTCAAACAGTGATCAGAGGTGGAGTTGCCCTTTATATAACTATTTTCTCAACATCATACATTACCTACTGTACTGTAATATGGTTCAGTGACATAAATACATGGTGGCAGTTCTCTAATTTTGGGTACTCAGTAGGGGAGTCTTATTCCCTTGACCCTAAATACATGTAAGTAGAGGTAATGTCTCCGCTGTGTCCCTTATCTCCATCTCCTTCAGGCCCTGTCACCTGCTTCTCACTTATACTTTATATCAAATGAGTTTCCTGTATATTCAGCAGTAACACATTAACCTGTTCCGCAGTGTTAGATCACAACCCAACCATTTCCTGCTGGCTGCATTGTGTGGGTGGCTGCAGTGATCCCCTGGGCGCAGCTCTGGGGTCACTGTCCTGCCGCAGCCAAATCTCTCTGATCACATGCTGCAGTTACATTGTTCTAGAGCAATTATATAAAATGTAATAAAAGACGAAATATAAACAGGAAACATTATGTAACCATATATATCCAGTTATGCCCCCATCACTATAACTACTACCTGCTCTACCTGAAGACAAGCTATACACTGTGTATCTGGGGCAACAGCTAGAATTTCTTTTAATGTCTCATCCGTGATCTAGTCTAGAGTTAACAAGGCACTGACCCCATATTCTGCAAGCTCCCCTAATAGACACTAGTTGCGGCACTCAGGTACAAAAAGACATAGCAGAGAGTCTCCATAAAAGACAGCAGCTGAGGTCCCCCATACAAGAGGGCAGCAGAGGGGCCAATACAAGAGGGCAGCAGAGGGTCCCCCATACAAGAGGGCGGCAGAGGGGCCAATACAAGAGGGCAGCAGAGGGTCCCAATACAATAGGACAGCAGAGGGTCCCCATACAAGAGGGCAGCAGAGGGTCCCCATACAAGAGGGCGGCAGAGGGGCCAATACAAAAGGGCAGCAGAGGGTCCCCATACAAGAGGGCAGCAGAGGGTCCCCCATACAAGAGGGCAGCAGAGAGTCCCAATACAAGAGGGCAGCAGAGGGTCCCCCATACAAGAGGGCGGCAGAGGGGCCAATACAAGAGGGCAGCAGAGGGTCCCAATACAATAGGACAGCAGAGGGTCCCCATACAAGAGGGCAGCAGAGGGTCCCCATACAAGAGGGCGGCAGAGGGGCCAATACAAAAGGGCAGCAGAGGGTCCCCATACAAGAGGGCAGCAGAGGGCCCCCATACAAGAGGGCAGCAGAGGGTCCCCCATACAAGAGGGCAGCAGAGGGTCCCCATACAAGAGGGCAGCAGAGGGCCCCCATACAAGAGGGCAGCAGAGGGTCCCCATACAAGAGGACAGCTGAGGTCCCCCATACAAGAGGGCAGCAAAGGGTCCCCATACAAGAGGGCAGTAGAGAGTCCCAATACAAGAGGACAGCAGAGAGTCCCAATACAAGAGGACAGCAGAGGGTCCCCCATACAAGAGGGCAGCAGAGAGTCCCAATACAAGAGGGCGGCAGAGGGTCCCCATACAAGAGGACAGCAGAGGGTCCCCATACAAGAGGACAGCAGAGGGGCCCATACAAGAGGGCAGCTGAGGTCCCCCATACAAGAGGACAGCAGAGGGTCCCTATACAAGAGGGCAGCAGAGGGTCCCCATACAAGAGGGCCACAGAGGGTCCATATACAAGAGGGCAGCTGAGGTCCCCCATACAAGAGGACAGCAGAGGGTCCCCATACAAGAGGACAGCAGAGGGTCCCCATACAAGAGGACAGCAGAGGGTCCCCATACAAGAGGGCAGCTGAGGTCCCCCATACAAGAGGACAGCAGAGGGTCCCCCATACAAGAGGACAGCAGAGGGTCCACATACAAGAAGGCAGCTGAGGTCCCCCATACAAGAGGACAGCAGAGGGTCCCCATACAAGAGGGCAGCAGAGAGTCCCAATACAAGAGGGCAGCAGAGGGTCCATATACAAGAGGGCAGCTGAGGTCCCCCATACAAGAGGACAGCAGAGGGTCCCCATACAAGAGGGCAGCAGAGAGTCCCAATACAAGAGGACAGCAGAGAGTCCCAATACAAGAGGACAGCAGAGGGTCCCAATACAAGAGGGCAGCTGAGGTCCCCCATACAAGAGGACAGCAGAGGGTCCCCATACAAGAGGGCAGCTGAGGTCCCCCATACAAGAGGACAGCAGAGGGTCCCCATACAAGAGGACAGCAGAGGGTCCCCATACAAGAGGGCAGCTGAGGTCCCCCATACAAGAGGACAGCAGAGGTCCCCCATACAAGAGGACAGCAGAGGGTCCATATACAAGAGGGCAGCTGAGATCCCCCATACAAGAGGACAGCAGAGGGTCCCCATACAAGAGGACAGCAGAGGGTCCCCATACAAGAGGACAGCAGAGGGTCCCCATACAAGAGGGCAGCTGAGGTCCCCCATACAAGAGGACAGCAGAGGGTCCATATACAAGAGGGCAGCTGAGGTCCCCCATACAAGAGGACAGCAGAGGGTCCCCATACAAGAGGACAGCAGAGGGTCCCCATACAAGAGGGCAGCTGAGGTCCCCCATACAAGAGGACAGCAGAGAGTCCCCATACAAGAGGGCAGCAGAGGGTCCCCATACAAGAGGGCAGCAGAGGGCCCCCATACAAGAGGGCAGCAGAGGGTCCTCATACAAGAGGACAGCAGAGGGCCCCCATACAAGAGGGCAGCAGAGGGTCCCCATACAAGAGGGCAGCAGAGGGTCCCAATACAAGAGGGCAGCAGAGGAGCCAATACAAGAGGACAGCAGAGGGTCCCCATACAAGAGGACAGCAGAGGGCCCCCATACAAGAGGACAGCAGAGGGTCCCCATACAAGAGGACAGCAGAGGGTCCCCATACAAGAGGACAGCAGAGGGTCCCAATACAAGAGGACAGCAGAGGGTCCCAATACAAGAGGGCAGCAGAGGAGCCAATACAAGAGGACAGCAGAGGGTCCCCATACAAGAGGACAGCAGAGTGTCCCAATACAAGAGGGCAGCAGAGGGTCCCAATACAAGAGGGCAGCAGAGGAGCCAATACAAGAGGACAGCAGAGGGTCCCCATACAAGAGGACAGCAGAGGGTCCCCATACAAGAGGACAGCAGAGGGTCCCAATACAAGAGGGCAGCAGAGGAGCCAATACAAGAGGACAGCAGAGGGTCCCAATACAAGAGGGCAGCAGAGGAGCCAATACAAGAGGACAGCAGAGGGTCCCCATACGAGAGGACAGCAGAGGGTCCCCATACAAGAGGACAGCAGAGGGTCCCAATACAAGAGGGCAGCAGAGGAGCCAATACAAGAGGACAGCAGAGGGTCCCCATACGAGAGGACAGCAGAGGGTCCCAATACAAGAGGGCAGCAGAGGGTCCCAATACAAGAGGGCAGCAGAGGAGCCAATACAAGAGGACAGCAGAGGGTCCCAATACAAGAGGGCAGCAGAGGAGCCAATACAAGAGGACAGCAGAGGGTCCCCATACGAGAGGACAGCAGAGGGTCCCAATACAAGAGGGCAGCAGAGGGTCCCCATACAAGAGGGTGGCAGAGGAGCCAATACAAGAGGGCAGAAGAGGGTCCACATACAAGATGGCAGCAGTCTTTCAGAGAGACACTTTTTGTAGACACTTTGCACTCTGGCCAAGAGTTCAGGGTCCTTAACATAGGACCTCCATGTAATAACTCAGAATATAGTATATTACAATGGGTTTTCTAAAATGGACAACCCCTTTAAAGGCTTAGTCCTAGAAAAGCACATCCTTTAATAAATAAGGTTTATGTCATTCTGAGATTGTAAGCGGGATGGATAACATTCTGCAGATGACCCATGTTACGAAACCATCTTCTACAAAATCTGCATAAACAGAATAACCAATAAGCCAGGTCATTATAGATGACAGGGTGGAGAGCGGCTCAGCACAGCTGAATGAATGCCGGGCGAGGCGGCTCCCAGGCATATGTCACTTTTGGCCTTGTCATGGTCCCACATATTCGTAAGCAGTTTGGGGAGTGGTCGCTTGGAGCAATGGATGAGAAATCAGAGGATGATCTCTCTGGCAGAAAGAGTCGCCCTTGTCCACGTGTCCAATCAATGTGTTTGGTCTCAGGTGACAGAGATGGATTTGGCAAGGAGAGATCTGCCTCACTCTGAGACACTTGATTAAGACGTCTTCATCACTTTCCAAGATGAGAATCTAAAGAAGGAGGAAAAAAAAAGCAGGGCCATGAATTTGAGAAGTTCCAATACATTGTTGCATGTCCTGATACAGGAAGTGGAAAACAAAGAACAACTCATAGTCTGATCACAAAGTATTGAGCTATGAACAATGCCTTATGACCCATAGAGGAAGTATAGGGCCTATAGGGGGATCAATTACTTTTAAACAAAAGAACCGGTTGCCTCAATCACCAAATGGTAACCGTCACTCAGAGACCTCAACTTCAACAAGAATCAGAAGGTGTAGAGCCCTTTTAGATGTCTAGTAAGGAGTCTGATGTTCTCTGAAATGCCCCATTAATCCAAAACTATAAAATTATTATTAATTATTAATATTATTTATTTATAAAGCGCCCTTAATTCCAGAGCACTATACAAGCGATAGGAGGTAACAAACAAGATCAAAAACACATTACATGAAAGCAAATGGCAGACTGGTACATGGGGGAAGAGGACGCTGCCCGCGAGGGCTCACAATCTATAAGGTACGGGGAGAGAAACAGGAGGGAAAGTGCAGCCAGTCAAGTGTGATGCAGAATTATTGTAGGTTGTAGCCTAGTTTGAAGAGATGGGTTTTCAGGTTACTTTTGAAGGACTTCATGGTGGATGAGAAACGGATGTGTCAGGGTAGTGAGTTCCAGAGTATGGGGGAGGCTCGGGCAAAGTCTTGGAGGCGGTTGTGCGAGGTATGAACAAGGGGGGAGCGCAGACGGAGGTCACTGAAAGCTCGAAGGTTGCGTAAGGGACGGTAGCGAGATATCAGGTCAGAAATGTATGGAGGGGACAACGTTGTACGCCATGGTCAACAGTTTAAAGAGAATACGTTGGGCAATGGGGAGCCAGTGGAGGGATTGGCAGAGGGTAGAGGCAGAGGTAAAGCGAGGCGAAAGGTGGATTAGTCGGGTAGCAGAGTTAAGGATAGACTGGAGGGGAGCAAGAGAGTTAGATGGAAGGCTGGAGAGGAAAATGTTACAGTAATCCAAGTGGATTCTGGAAATGTTTTCAGGTGAAGGCGGCAGGAGGTGGTCAGGGCCTGAATATGTGGTTTATAAGACAGTGCAGAGTCAAAGGTGACCCCAAGCCAGGGGGGCAGGGGACAGAGTGCAGCCATTGATAATGATTGACAGATTAGAAGGCGGGATGGAGCGAGAAGGGGGAAAGATGGTTAGTTCTGTTTTGTCCATGTTGAGTTATAATGTTGCAACAGTAGAAGAGCCACAGGTTGGGGAACACTGTCCATGACAGATAAAGGCAGCCATTGGTGGTGGCATATAAAAAAAGGTGAAAAAGAATACAATCAGAAACACATTGAAAACAAAAAAAAAATCTGCCTTAAAGGGCACCATTGTAGTATAGTATCATTTTTAGTATGTTTTATATATTTCTTTTTTTAGGTGACTGCAATATGATGATCAATTTCATGTTGTGCAAAAGCACTGTGACATCCTTTGTATGAGTTTATTTCTTTCTTCAAACTCAAGATCTTAGTACCCATATGTTTCTGTACAATGTTACTGCAATTCTGCGTCTACAATAGAAATATGTTCATCAGGGACTGACACCTATAAACAATAGACATTACATCCGACACAGTACCCAAAATCCCCTCTCCTAACAGGACGCTGGTGACCATTCCTGCACTACTTGTTTGTCACATTTATCGGATACATTTCCCCACTGATATGTAGCCATATAGCCAGCTGAGTAAAATAAAGGTAATAAATGCGTACAATACCTATAATAATTCCTGTTTGTGGTAGCATTATAACAAAAGTGAATATGGTATAATGGTATTTTGATCCTTTTTGGGAGGGGTGGGGCTCTTTAAAATAGCACAGCTCTTTAAAATATTACATACAGGACCCCATAGCCCTGACATGTGTACCTCCAGTGCCCTGACCCCATATCCCTGTGATGTAGTATCAGCAGTAGATCCTGTAAGGTGTTAGGTGTAGCCACCACGGAGGACTTGTTTCTCCAGCACATCCCACAGATGTACAATCGGACTGATATCTGGTGAATCTGGAGGCATCACCTTAATCTCTTTGACATGTTACTCATTCCTAAACAATGTCAGCAATGTGGTCCCCGGGGCGTTATCCTGCTAGCCGCTGCCATTATGAGATCCCACTGCCATTAAAGGACAAGTGCCATAAAAAACTTTTTCCCAGTAATTGAAGCACATTACAAAGTTATATAACTCTGTAATGTGCTTCAATCACCTATCTGCCCCCCTTCCCTGTCTTTTCCCCCCTCCACCCCCCACCAGGAAGTGTAAGAAACTCACACAGACCTGATTACTGTCGTCACCGTCACCAGGCAGCTCCTTCTTGTGAGGATGAGTCATCAGCAGGAGGGCTGCTCTAGCTCCTGTTACACCAGCCCCCCCTCCCCAGTCCAAGTGATGGCTTGCAGTTGTTCAGCCAATGGGAGCTAAGCAAGCTGAGTCAGGGGATGGGGGGGGGGCTGCTGTAACAGGAGAAGGAGCTGAGAGAAGAGCTTTGTGACGGTGACGACTGAGGGGGGAAAAGACAGGGAAGGGTGGCAGATAGATGATTGAAGCATATTACAGAGTTATATAACTTTGTAATGTGCTTCAATTACTGGGAAAAAGTTTTTCATGGCACTTGTCCTTTAAGGGGTGACTTGGTGTGTACAATGGTCAGATAGGCGGTACATGTCACAGTTACATCCACATGTGCCAGAACACAAGGTTCCCATCACACTGCCCCCACCAGCTTGTATTCCTCCCATAGTGGATTCTGGCGCACACACACATGGCCGTGCACATGATGGCAGACATGACCTATCAGGCCAGGCATCTTCTACCATTGCTCCATGCTCCAGTTCTGACCATTGTAGACACTTTGTGGATGGGGTCACATGGGCTCTGACTTGGGCTCTCTCTCTATCATAGGCGGCAGGAAATTCTTCAAAAGTTTTCTATACAGCAGCTATTCTGTGAGATGAGACAAGAAGGGTTAATCTGTCTGGTCCTCCTTTCTTAGACACTTTTGGTTGGTACTGACAGCAGAAAAATCAGCAGTGTATAAAATACTTATTTTCCCCAATATACATTAGATAAAACATTCATTTCTTTTGCGCTGTAAGGCATATGGAGACACAAAGGACTTTCCATAATCAGGCCCCCCTCTGCCGCCATTACCCAGTCTTGTTAACAGCCTTTTACACAGGCCAATTATCATTTAAAAAAAAAAAAAAAAAAAAAAATCTGAAAAATTTTCAAATTTAAGTGAAAACCTTCTGGTGTAACTGCGGGGATGATCAAACGACGGCCGAAAATGTCTTCATATGTCGTTGATCGCATCTTACGAGCCAACTTCAAAATCGAGTATTTCAATGCAAACATCGTTCACAGTAAATAGATACGAACACAATTACATTCATAACAGTATATATACGAATGCAGTTTTGTTCGCATTAACAACTTTTCATAGCAATTTATCTTCTCTTATTGTTTAAAAGAAAAAAGTCATGACTTGTCCTTCGCTAAATTGATTTATTTGTACGTGTAAAAAGGACCCTTGAATTGCAGGTTTTGCAGGGTTATGAGGTCAGAGGAAAGTTAAAGTAATTTCCTAATCTGTACGGCACAGCGGGATCCCAGCTTCAATAATAATAATAATACTTCTTCATATTTCTAATACTTCATTTTGCTAATGTAAAAATTGCAATGATGGAAAAATACAAGAAGATAGAGGTTTCTGAAGGATTACTGTACAGCTGACATTTCTAGAATGTGCACATTGCACGGGAGGCAGGGGACATTTTATTAGAGCCCGAGGCACCAAACGCCTCATTGCTTCCACAGTTACAGAAACAATCACATTGTAACGATTGCTCTTTGTATGGAAATCCGACTATTTCAGGTGTAAACACAACTCGGGGCCTGCAGTTAAAGAGACGGCGAGCAGTGGCTTCTGTTTTCATTGTATGTGACACGTTGTATTGTTTCTGAAATCTGCATGGAATTGTGGCGACAACCCCGGCTTCAAGAGTTCACGAATGACCGATCCTATAGTCCTTCATAATGTCCCAGAAATCTGTTTAGCGTGATGGGAATGTGAAGCAGATAGTGGAACATCATTGGGGCTCACAGTTTTGAAAGAAAAAGATAAAACCAGTGGCTGTAGGGGGTGACTGTCATAGAAAGGGGAACTGCCGTCAGATGACAGCTGCTCCTTTACCTTCATTAAATGCTGATAAAGAGGAAATGAAAGCAGAGAGGTGAATAGCAGCACAGCAGAGAACAGACAGAAGTGTTTTTAGGGAATGTGTAAAACTGTACATGTCAGGAATTATCCTGATGATTCTGGGCAGCGTGTATCAGAGAACTGGTGCAGCACGAGGAATCAGTGTAGAGACTGACACAAGGAGGAGGCATCGGTGTAGAGACTGACAAGGAGGAGGCATCAGTGTAGAGACTGACACAAGGAGGAGGCATCAGTGTAGAGACTGACACAAGGAGGAGGCATCGGTGTAGAGACTGACACAAGGAGGAGGCATCAGTGTAGAGACTGACACAGGGTGGAGGCATCAGTGTAGAGACTGAAAAGGAGGAGGCATTGGTGCAGTGACTGGCATAGGGTGGAGGCACTGTAGTAGTGGCTGTACAGATAGATAAGCCTGGCTGCTGTTTTTAGCACAAACTGTACAAGGGAGAGTTTAAAGAAGGAAACATCAGCAAAGAGTTTCTAGATTCTGGAGATGTCATTGAGGCGCAGGTGAAAGAATATACTGCTATGCTCACACAGTATATAAGACTCAAAAATTTACTTTTTATTTAAAACAAATGAACCTAAAATTTTAATGAAATCACTGGACCTGAGGAAGCGTGCATGCGCAAAATGGCCCGTCGCCTTTAGTAGAATTCTCCTGCTCTGACATTGCCTGTCTGGTACTGGATATTATGGTTTTAAAAGACCAGAGTAAAATTGGATGGTGAGTGCCGCTTATTATTACTTGCTTCCTGTCAGATTATCTACATGTTAAATCATCCCCCCTCCTGGAGACTAACAGTTCATCCCATACATGTTCTTTCCCCAGTTCTAAACCTGCTGCTTTCTGCTGAAGACACATACTGTGTCTGAGCTGTTCACTACTCCTTCCCCCTCCCTTCAAAAATGGCTCATGTAAAGTGTCCCTGGCCTGCTGTTTCTGCACTCTATGAGGCCTGCAGACTCAATCACAGTAAGGTCACCTTAAATTACTTCTTCCTCATTACAAAATGCAGAGACAGCAGGCCAGGAAAACAGTTTACATGAGCTATCTCAGAAGGTAGAAGGGAGGTGTAGTGAAAAGCACACACAGTGTAATACCCCTTTAACGGCAATTTTCAAGTGTAATGAAGAATTGTTTAGCAGAAATGTGCCAAAAGATGCACCACGTAGCGTACTTTTTGTACCTTCCACTTTTTTATTGCTAGTAAAATTACAGCTGTAAGATCATGCAAAATAGTTCACGCCTCTTGAGCAAAGAGACGTCCCTTCAAGTCAAGTCTCACTCAATCTAGGAGTCTTGGAACATTGAAATTTATGCCAATCCAAACAATCTCTCCAAAAGGAAAGATTTCCCATCTGATGACAGCTGTTTTGGGGTTATTGTCCCACTTCAGTGGAGAGCTGTAAGATCAAACTGCATGGGACCTGACAGGTATTTTTACAAAGAATTCCTTGGGGAAAAAATACATATAAACTTTTAGGCTATGTTCACACAACATAAGTTGTGTATTAATCACGGTCATTGTTGCTGATTTTCAACAACAGCCTTGATTAATACACAACCTATGTGCAGTGCAGTTAGAGGAAATCCCGGACGGAGTGTATACACATAGTATACACTACAGCCGGGATCGCTAGTGGCTCCGCAAAACACTGACATGTCAGTTTTCTGCTGCCACTATTTATTGAATAGCGGCCACAGAGAACCTGTCAGTGCACACTATGGAGTGTAAGACTCCGACCGCATGCTCTATTGTATGCAGCGCAGATGCGCCAGGCATCCGAATTTAGCAGTAGTCAAGATCATCCGACCGTTAGTGCAGTACCGGCCGCGATGATCTTCAGTAACACCGGCCGTTCTGTGACCCGGCCGGATCACAGAACGGCCGGTGTTATACATAGTGTGAACATGGCCTTAAAGGACAACTCCCGCGGGACCCCCCCCAAAAAAAACAACACAGACACACACAGACACCATACTCACCATCCCTCCGGTGACGATCGCCACTCCATTCGCCCGCCGTCCGCCTCACCGTTACCGCCGTCCAGCGATGTCTCTGATTTCCGGGTCCTGGGGATGGAAAAGGCTGTCAGTGCGTTTGCGCACCGGCAGCCTTTTCATTGGCTGGAGCGCATCACATGGCTTCCAGCAACCTCAGCCAATCAGGGCTGACGAAGCTGGAAGCCATGTGATGCGCTCCAGCCAATGAAAAGGCTGCTGGTGCGCATGTGCACCAGCAGCCTTTTCCGTCCCATTCACTCTCTATGAAGACGCCAAGGAGGAAGAAGACCCGGACCGCCCCCCCCCCCCCCCCGGCTCTGACGTCGTCGTCACCAGATGCCGCCCGGGAGAAGAGGACCGTGACGATCGTAATAGGTAATGTATATATTCTTTAACTTCCGGGCGGGGGGGTCGGGGGTCCGAAAGTGGGGGAAGGGGGCCAGACCGGGTATTTAACCACATTACAAAGTTATATAACTTTGTAATGTGTGTTAAATAAGCTAAAAAAATTTTTTGTGGGAGTTGTCCTTTAAGATGTAAAACAGCTCTTTTACACCTCACTGTCTAAAGGCTGTATTACATGGCCCGACTCTGAGGAGCTGTCAGCGCTCATTTGCTCCTTGTTCTCCGCTCGCTGCTGCAGCTACTACACGCGGCAGCAGCGAGCGAGTCCGGGGAGGGCTGGGAGGGGGGGGGGCTGCCCGGGTGATCGCTGATTGTCCTGGCAGCCCATAGAATATAGCAGCGGGCTGCTGCTGCCGCTGCCCCTGTAACACGGAGCGGCAGCAGAAGATCGCTGCTATATAAGTTGTTTGTCTTTCAAAATCAACATGTTGAAAGACAAACGACTTTACATGAACAATGTCGGCTGATCGTTGCCTCCTATTCCACAGGACGATTATCGGCCGTAACGACCAATAATCGTTCCGTGGAAAAGGGCCTTTAGGCTGGGACCTGGTGGTTGGCTGAGCGGTCAGTTCCTGCAGGGCTGACATCAGAAGCAAGAAGTAGCAAGCACCACAGAGATGGTAGTGGCAGAGGTCGGGACAGGTGAGTATCTTTTATTTAATCCTTGGGCAACCCCTTTGACTGCTGTAGTTTATATGTTCACAGAGTCTAGAACCCTACACAGGGTACCTTATGGTTGACTAGGGGAAAATTTAAAAAATTGCTGCAGAAGAGCATTTATCCAGGGTGGGGTAGTTATCATGGTCTTTACTTGTCTTCCATCTATCAAAAGACCTTCCAGAATGGCTGCACGGGAGGGGTGGGCAATACCTTGCCTAGATATGGGCTTATGTCCATTTCTTTCCCTATTGTGGTTTATTGTATGCTCTATACATTACTGTGCAAGGTTCAGATAAAAACAGAAAGTGACACCAAGTGTGAATGTAAATCAGAGTAATGTATAAATCCAGCATACGTTATCCCAAACCAGCTTTGCTCCTGTATACACACACGAGTATATGATAATACACTGGACTCCTACTACATGTAATTTACAGATTCTTGCTGGATAGTTACTAGTCCCAACATGAATGCCCCATCCCCCAATAACCCAAGGCAAAGACAGAAGAAAGATTAAGGCAGCCCCCTATTCCTACCCCTGCTGCAAGCTGATTCAATACCTATTGTTTCCCTTCCACCATCCCCAGAATGAGCTAAGAGCAGGACACTAGGACTACAGTCCATGTCCACCATTGCCCACATAAAGGAGAGGGTAGCCTGGACTCCTCATACATCTCACCTACACTGTACTGCTCATGTGCTGGCCTCACAAGACTGCAGAGAGTGGTAACAAAGCCTCAGCTGTAAGATGAATAAGGTCAGGACCCAGTTATTTAGTGTCTGGTGGAAGTGTTGTCCTTCAATGACAAAGCAAACATGAAAATGAGGAGGAATAGAAACAAAAGTCTACTAGAAACCCGCAGAGCTTCATTACACGATGATTAAACTATATTTACAGAAATAAGGAATGCCCCTTTAGGAGCTAAAATGTAAAAAGGTCAACAACAAGGACCCCCCCCACACACACACACTATAAACAGTGGCTTTTATCCCCTAGTGTCATCTAAAAAAGGAGCCTCTGTACCCCTGAAGTCATCAGTGGGGTCCCCCTACCCCCAAAGTCATCTATCAGTGGGGTCCCCAGTACCCCCTCAGTCTCATCCAGCAGTGGGGGTCCCCTGTACCCCCTTTCTCCTCCAGCAGTGGGGTCCCCTGTACCCCCTCAGTCTCCTCCAGCAGTGGGGTCCCCTGTACCCCCTCAGTCTCCTCCAGCAGTGGGGTCTTCTGTACCCCCTCAGTGTCCCCTGTACCCCCCCTCAGTGTTCTCCAGCAGTGGGGTCCCCCGTACCCCCTCAGTGTCCCCTGTATCCTCTCAGTGTCCTCCAGCAGTTGGGTCCCCTGTACCCCCTCAGTGTCCTCCAGCAGTCGGGTCCCCTGTACCCCCTCAGTGTCCTCCAGCAGTGGGGTCCCCTGTGCCCCCTCAGTGTCCTCCAGCAGTGGGGTCCCCTGTACCCCCTCAGTGTCCTCCAGCAGTCGGGTACCCTGTACCCCCTCAGTCTCCTCCAGTAGTGGGGGTCCCCTGTACCCCCTCAGTCTCCTCCAGCAGTGGGGGTCCCCTGTACCCCCTCATTCTTCTCCAGCAGTGGGGGTCCCCTGTACCCCCTCAGTCTCCTCCAGCAGTGGGGTCCCCTGTACCCCCTCAGTCTCCTCCAGCAGTGGGGGTCCCCTGTACCCCCTCATTCTCCTCCAGCAGTGGGGGCCCCCTGTACCCCCTCAATCTCCTCCAGCAGTGGGGTCCCCTGTACCCCCTCAGTCTCCTCCAGCAGTGGGGGTCCCCTGTACCCCCTTTCTCCTCCAGCAGTGGGGTCCCCTGTACCCCCTCATTCTCCTCCAGCAGTGGGGTCCCCTGTACCCCCTCAGTCTCCTCTAGCAGTGGGGTCCCCTGTATGCCCTCAGTCTCCTCCAGCGGTGGGGTCTTCTGTACCCCCTCAGTGTCCTCCAGCAGTGGGGTCCCCTGTACCCCCTCAGTCTCCTACAGCAGTGGGGGTCCCCTGTACCCCCTGTCTCCTCCATCAGTGGGGTCCCCTGTACCCCCTCAGTCTCCTCCAGCACTGGGGATCCCCTGTACCCCCTCAGTCTCCTCCAGCATTGGGGGTCCCCTGTACCCCCTCAGTCTCCTCCAGCACTGGGGGTCCCCTGTACCCCCTCAGTGTCCAACAGCAGTGGGGTCCCCTGTACCCCCTCAGTCTCCTCCAGCAGTGGGGGTCTCCTGTATCCCCTCAGTCTCCTCCAGCAGTGGGGGTCCCCTGTACCCCCTCATTCTCCTCCAGCAGTGGGGTCCCCTGTACCCCCTCAGTGTCCTCCAGCAGTGGGTCCCCTGTACCCCCTCATTCTCCTCCAGCAGTGGGGTCCCCTGTACCCCCTTAGTCTCCTACAGCAGTGGGATCCCCTGTACCCCCTCAGTCTCCTCCAGCAGTGGGGTCCCCTGTACACCCTCAGTGTCCCCTGTACCCCCTCAGTGTCCAACAGCAGTGGGGTCCCTTGTACCCCCTCAGTGTCCTCCAGCAGTGGGGTCCCCTGTACCCCCTCAGTGTCCCCTGTACCCTCAGTGTCCTCCAGAAGTGGGATCCCCTGTACCCCCTCAGTGTCCTCCAGCAGTGGGGTCCCCTGTACCCCCTCAGTGTCCTCCAGCAGTGGGGTCCCCTGTACCCCCCAGTGTCCTCCAGTAGTGGGGTCCCCTGTACCCCCTCAGTGTCCTCCAGCAGTGGTGTCCCCATTACCCCCTCAGTGTTGTCCAGCAGTGGTGTCCCCATGACCCCCTTAGTCTCGTCCAGCAGTGGGGTTCCCTGTAACCCCTCAGTGTTGTCCAGCAGTGGGGTCCCCTGTACCCCTCAGTGTCCTCCAGCAGTCAGGTCCCCTGTGCCCCCTCAGTGTCCCCTGTACCCTCTTAGTCTCGTCCAGCAGTGGGGTCCCCTGTACCCCTCAGTGTCCTCCAGCAGTGGGGTCCCCTGTACCCCCTCAGTGTCCTCCAGCAGTGGGGTCCCCTGTACCCCCTCAGTGTCCTCAAGCAGTGGGGTCCCCTGTGCCCCCTCAGTGTCCTCAAGCAGTCGGGTCCCCTGTAACCCCTCAGTGTCTCCTGTACCCCCTCAGTGTCTCCTGTGCCCCCTCAGTGTCCCCTGTGCCCCCTCAGTGTCCTCCAGCAGTCGGGTCCCCTGTACCCCCTCAGTGTCTCCTGTACCCCCTCAGTGTCTCCTGTGCCCCCTCAGTGTTCTCCATGTCCTTCAGAAGTCGGGTCCCCAGTGTCCCCTGTACCCCCTCAGTGTCTCCTGTACCCCCTCAGTGTCTCCTGTGCCCCCTCAGTGTCCTCCAGCAGTCGGGTCCCCTGTACCCCCTCAGTGTCTCCTGTGCCCCCTCAGTGTTCCCCATGTCCTTCAGCAGTCGGGTCCCCAGTGTCCCCTGTACCCCCTGAGTGTCTCCTGTACCCCCTCAGTGTCTCCTGTGCCCCCTCAGTGTCCTCCAGCAGTCGGGTCCCCTGTACCCCCTCAGTGTCCTCCAGCAGTCGGGTCCCCTGTACCCCCTCAGTGTCCCCTGTACCCCCTCAGTGTCCTCCAGCAGTCGGGTCCCCTGTACCCACTCAGTGTCCCCTGTACCCCCTCAGTGTCCTCCATGTCCTCCAGCAGTCGGGTCCCCAGTGTCCCCTGTACCCCCTCAGTGTCCTTCATGTCCTCCAGCAGTCGGGTCCCCAGCGTCCCCTGTACCCCCTCAGTGTCCTCCATGTCCTCCAGCAGTCGGGTCCCCAGCGTCCCCTGTACCCCCTCAGTGTCCTCCATTTCCTCCAGTAGTCGGGTCCCCAGCGTCCCCTGTACCCCCTCAGTGTCCTCCATAAGTCGGGTCCCCTGTACCCCCTCAGTGTCCTCCATGTCCTCCAGCAGTCGGGTCCCCAGTGTCCCCTGTACCCCCTCAGTGTCCTCCAGCAGTCGGGTCCCCTGTGTCCCCTGTACCCCCTCAGTGTCCTCCAGCAGTCGGGTCCCCTGTACCCCCTCAGTGTCCCCTGTACCCCCTCAGTGTCCTCCAGCAGTCGGGTCCCCAGTGTCCCCTGTACCCCCTCAGTGTCCTCCAGCAGTCGGGTCCCCTGTGTCCCCTCAGTGTCCCCTGTAGCGGCAGTCCTGGAGCCGGAGAAGTTTCCGCACAGTTGGAGAAGTAGTAGCAGCAGCAGGAAGAGGAGGAGGAGGAGAAGCGGCTGTGCGGCGATCCCCGGTGTTGGTATCGATATGTCCCGGGGCGGTCTCTGCCCCTATCTCCTCCCTACTTCACTGTCTACAAATATGAGCCCGGTGAGTCAGTGCGGCATTAGACACGTGTCTGGCCGCAGTGTAGCGCTCAATGCTGCTCCTTAGCGCCCCCCGATGCTGGCACACTGCGGGGCTCCCGGGGCAGGGCTCTCACCCGCACGGAAACTGGTGAAACAAACTTTCGTTACATTGTAGCAAAGAAAAGTTCTTTGAGCGGCGCAGCGCGCATGCGTGGAGGGTGCACCAAATTCAAACAGCTGGTGCAAGGGGCTCCCATACAAGAGACCAGAGGAGGGAGGGGGTCCAGCTGGCATCTCCAGCCAACCCATGCCAGGCTCGATCAGGGCTACCAGGCTAGAGTGAGTGCAGCACCGCCATCATGGTGGACAGAGGGCCCCTCCTGACCTCTGCCATCATCTTCTACCTGTCCATAGGGGCAGCTATCTTCCAAGTCTTAGAGGAGCCCAACTGGAAGCAAGCCACCAAGGAGTTTGATGAGAGTAAGACAAAGATATTAGACAAGTACACCTGCCTGACTCTCAAGGACCTGGAGGAGATTCTGGAGGTAAGACCTGAGATTTCCCATAGTAAATAGTAAGAGTATAAATCCTTTGTGTGATGCTAACCCTGGGGTCTCCCACATCCTGCTCTCACCCACTCACTCATTGTCTGATGCAATAAGTCCTGCCAGGGACCTGCTGCTGCTGCTGCTTGAATGCTCTGTGCTGCTTTGGGGAAAGTCTGTTTTGTAATCACTTCACCCAGAAGTAAAACAAACTTTCTGCTACTTCAAATATTAATTCTGATCTCCCAGTGTTTGTACTTTATAATGCTGTGTGGACAGTGACTGCGCAGGGGTCAGCTCTGGGGATTCCCTAGGAGAAGTTCTAAAACCTTTGGGGTCCAGTCATAGTAATGAGGACCAGCTACATAGTAGTGTTCTTTTCTAACTGGATCAATCTGCAAGGTATCTTGACAGTCTGGAATAAATGTGATGCTTCTCAGACAAGTCTGGACATTGCTCTATTTTTGTTTTAAGTCCTTTGCATAGTAGATGAAGTGTTGTGACTGCGCAGATGCCCCCCCCCCCCCCCGCCCCCCTTTTCTTTTAGACGATCGACCCTGTCCGTATTGGAGAACAGACATTCCGAGTGCAATACCTTCCAGATTGTTTATACTAGTTTTTTTCGCTGATGTCTTCCTGTAATAAGTACTGAAGTCCATCGCCATCCCCCGTCTTATTGTGTACAGTTCCCGAACTATTGTCCAGTAATGTTTTAGGGTTGATAAAACTGATCCTTTGTATTCTGAATGCACAGGATTGGTGGAGACACTTCATATTCTGCCGAAATCTTAAGGTGGTATTACACGGAACGATTATCGTAAAAAAATCGTTAAATTGTTCCGATTTGAACAATAACAGTTTAGTGTAATAGCAGACAACGATTAAATAATTTCTCGCTGGTCGTTTGATAGAATTCAAACCTATTTTTATAGTTTGATCGTTCGCACATCGTTCTGTGCGATAGTCATAGCTGAAACATACGCAATAACGACGACAAAATAACCGCAAGAACGATCATAAGTAACGATCATCATTCTGTGTAATTGGCAGAACGATTTCAGGTCATTTGCCATAGCGGTCGTTTGAGAACCTTAATAGTTAGTCGTCAAAAAATCGCTTGGTGTCATAGTACCCTTAGACTTTATTGCATCGCCCTATCCAGCATTTTCCTGGCTCCTCTTCATCCCTTCGCCAGCACAACCATAGATGTAGTAATTTACCAATATTTGTTCTGCTTATAGTACAATTATCATTAAACCTCCAGACTGTTTGCAGAAAACGTTATAACTGTGTCATTTGTTGTCTGAAAATGACCCTGCTATAGGTCATATGGTGGGAAACAGGATTGTATGTACTCCAGGTCTCTTGGCCAAACAATCAGCGGTCATTGGGGTCCCAGGTATCATTACAGTGGGTAATATCCATTCAAGTGGGAGCTAAATCAGATGGAAATGTCTTCTATTTCTACAGCCAGTTTAGTGTAGAGAGGGACAGTATGAGGTCAGTGGCTACTTATCGTGGGGTACATATAGTGGAAGATGGGCTACTAGGTTTGGGTTATGGTCCGTGCCAAATTTTAATGTTTTTGCATCCATTATGCTGCAGTGTCTAATACATAACCTGATGTGTCCCAGTTTGTGTAATATAGATGCATCTGCCCCGTACACACAACTTCATTTACATTGTTGACCCCTGTTCCTGGGTTGCTGTTATTTCTCTACCGCTCCCAGCATGCAGAGGGCTGTAGTTTCATACTGGTAGGAGACCACGGCTAGTCACCTGCAGCGTACAGCGTTCAGCCTGTTTGGATGACTTTATGGCTCAATTCTTTTCTGAATAGACATTTCCTCTCTTGCACTTTTGTAGTTTTTGTAAACCTTTCCGCTCCCCCTAAGAAAGTCTGTGTAGCTGCCAGTCGTGAACGGTTTAAATGCATGACATTGTTGTACAACCTGATGGAGCAGAGAAACACACAATTGTGGCCAATAATGATTATTTATTAGGTCTTTATATTGGTCGGTGGCGGGAAAGATGTGTGCTCCCCCCCCCCCCCCCTTCCGCCCAGTCTTTAACGGCTTCCCCACAGACTCATTGTGAAGGTGTGGTCAGTGAGATAACTTCTTCGTAGGCGCTGGGGTTAGAGCAGTGAGTGCTGTCAGCAGCTGAGTAAAGTGCAAATAATCTGGTAGGATTACAAGAAATGTGAACAGGACCCTCAGTAACCTACCAACAAAAAATATAAAAAAAAATACACATTGCTTTCTCTTGTGCAGGACATGACAGTCACAAAAGTCTTCTTTACATGCAGTAACTCACTGTGAAACTATTTTAGGCACCCAGGATGAGGTTTGTGGAAGTGACGTTGGGTGTTATTAGGAAGTGACAATAGAATCGTCCTTTGTTTGCTTTCCCTTAAGCTTCTTTGTCGTCTTTGGCCCGCATCACCTGTTCCTTGTGTCAGAATAATTGGTAGTTACAATTTGGCTGAAGTTATTAGGTGGTGCATGGTAGTCATGTGCTGTCAGTTTACAGTATTTTCTAGGGGAGAAGGCAATGTGGGCTCCCTGCTAAAAGGCTATTTCGTTGGCTGACATTGAGTGCCTGCAGCAACTTGTCCCCCTCCACCATAAACTATAATGGAGCTGCTTGTGTCGTTTTAAATGCAAGGTCCGATTGCTGACTAATTGCTTAGCCATCGGACCTCTTCTCTGCTCAACCTAAAAAAATGTTGTCATGTCTACACTTTCCCTTTAAAATGGGCGTGATCTCTTGGTCACCTAAAGGTCTTTTCAGCACATTACATTACTATTGGAATCCGCACTTGGAGCTTCATACACATGTTAAGTCCTTAGATACTTTACTGGAATAACTGGTTCCGCAACTCCAAACGTTTATTTAGTGTCTGGCCCTATAAGTGGTGGATGAGGCCGGTGATGAGGGTTGTGACGGTGACTTGTTGTTGTGTCGCTGATTGAGTTTTTACAGCTGGAGTCATTGAGGGTGGAAACACTGTTACCAGGCCGCAACAAAAACATTTGGCACATTGGGTTTTATTGGTGCTCTGCTGCAATGTCTTATCTGGTCTGATCCATGTGAGTTTTGGAGATTTTCCTTGTGTATTTTGAGTTTTGTCTATGGAGTTTTCTGGTCATGCTGATATTTCCTTTAGACTGTGTGTGTTTATATGCGCATTGTCTTCGCCATCCTGCAAGACTTACTCCCAGTGGCCATTTTTTTTTTCTTTTTCTTTCTGACACATTATTTTTCTGTGTGACTGCTGAATGGTCCCACTATTCTGTTCTACCATAAGTCCTGGGGATATCTGAGTACTGTGAACCATTGTAAAAGTGATAATGTCACCCCTCCCTTTCTACATTTCATTGGTGGACTGTCACCTAGTTGAGGCTTCACGGGCCGTATCTCGCTGCTGAGGAGAGGGGGCCCAACTGCTGCTGGCTGATAAAATGAAGCGGTTTTATAGCAGAAACAAGACAAAGACAAATTTTAGACATGTCCACACAAGAAACAGTGATTGGCACCATTGTCTACTAGGGCTGTATAGCTAATAAATATTGAGTGTGCTCATAAGTTTCGTGGTGCTCTCTTCCACAAAGTCCAATATTACACCTCTTCTCCAGAAAAATGCAGAAAATAGGAAAGGCACTCATTGATAAAATTATTCTTTATTTAGTCCATTTAAAATCTAGACAATTCCACGTGGACAGCAAAGACGCCGGCAGCATAGCATGACAGTAGTTTCGCACACGTTAGTGCACTTCTACATGTCTGTAGAAGCGCACTGACGTGTGTGAAATAGCTGTCACGCTGGTAACGGCATTTTTACAGTGTCTGTATTTTAAATGGACTAAATAAAGAATAATTTTATCAGTGAGTGCCCTTCCTATTTTCTGCATTTTTCTGGTAAAGAGACAATTTGTACAAATATATATCTGAAATAGGCAGAATCTAAGCTTGTGAATGGTGCAGAGAACTACATAAACTGATACTGTCACCCCCTTACTCTATATAAGACTCAAGAAAGTCAAATGATAAAGGTAAAGCTTAGGTCTATAGTCTGAAGACCAACCAGCCTCAGAACACTTGGCTCATGTTCAGTCAATCCCCCTATACTTTACATTGCAGCACACAGACCAAAGGTAGACACCTCAATATGGTGGACAAGCCTAGACGTCTGTTTTAACTCTTTGTGGATGACCCTATAGTTGGAAATATTGGAGCAGATCTACGAATTGATTTAAGGTTAGCTTCAAATGTAGTAGCATTTTGGGGAGGGCTGTGTGAACACCTTAAAGTTTCTCTGTGCAACCCCCCCCCCCCCCAAATCAAAAACAAAGTTTCCACATGAAAGTGTTCCATAAATACCGTAATGACCCCCCCCCCCCCCCCCATAAATGAGATGCACAGATTTTCCGTGCATTTTGTGACACTGCTTAGATGTAAACACAATAGCAAATTTCCCCATTATGTCACTTTTCTGCTTTATACGTTGTTTCAAATTTTCAGGTCCTGAGAGTTAACCCATTGCTGGTTGTGCTATGTAGGGTACTTGGCTGAATAGAACATGGCAGGTTTCTTAGCTGACAGCGTGCGGTCGGCTAATAACATAGAGCAATTTCTTCCTTAGATTGTTTTTCTTGGCTTTTGTCTTAAGTCTTAACAGCTCGTCTTGCTCGGCGGACCTGCCAGGGAGCTCAGCTTGCCGCTCCCTTCTATGAAGAGTAAGCTGACCTCGTTCCTCAGCACAAGTGTGTGTGTTTGACCTACTTCTTGCCCTGTGTGCTTTCCAAGAGTGAATATCTAATGTCTCTTCCACTGGAACGTGAACATGGAATCCATGGGGACCAGAACACGAGGATGCAGCAGCATTCTACGAGCATTTGATGCAAATATTAATTATGTGAATTCTTTGCAGCTCTGAGGTTCTTGGTGCAAGTTCTGAGCCCATTTACTGCAATAAGGCAAAGTAGATCCTATAGTCTCTACACCTGTTGTCCTTCAGATGTTGCAAAACTACAATTCCCCAACATGCCACGTGACTTTCCAGCTATTGTAAAACTATGGTTGAGGCATGGTGAGAGTTATGAGGTCACTAGTTTTTAGTTAACCAAAAGGTCGGCTTAAATGCGTATCCAGCGCTATAAAAACATGGCCACTTTATTCCAGAGACGGCTCCACTCTTGTCTCCAGGTTGGGTGCAGGTTTTACTGCTCAGTTCCATTGAAGTGAATGGAGCTTAATTGCAAACCGCACCTGAACTGGAGACAAGAGTCGTGTTGTCTCTGAAAGAAAGTGGCCATGTTTTTCTAGCACTGGATAACCCCTTAATTTCACAAACAGAGTGCACCCTTGTGAGGCTAAGGCTCCACAGTGACTTTAGCCATCACATGAGTCGCATGACCAAAAATTGCTGTGTAGGACTCGCACAACGCAACCCTATTCATTTACATTAGCTGTGGTGCAGCACCGTCCTTGGCGTGTGACCCAGCAATTGTTTGCAAACACGTGTTACAGCCGAAGTCACCGTAGCCTTAATTGTGGAGTCACCCTTTAAAAGCAGGAAATTGTGAAGGATTCCTGGTAACATGCAGGGCACAGCAGGCATGCTGTGAATAGTCCAGCTGTCTTTGCATAGTCCAGGAGTCGGCGTCTTTGAATGTGTCTTCTGTTCAGAGTCCACCCAGGACTTTACAAGTCTGTAAATGCTGTGATTCTTCTCGAACTGGGATGGTTTGAGAGCAGAAAGCATGTGCACTGCACTGCCTTCAGCAACATTTTACAATCTGCTATGTAGACTGGTCACTTAAAAGGACAGGGACAGAGTCAATATTTTGTTCATTTCATACCCAAGCTAGTGTTATTTTTTTAGCTTTCCAAACAGTGAGTTCATATGGTTCTTCATTATTCTGTAAAGTAGAGTACAGCTGTATTCACCAACCAGGAAGCTCAGGGTGAAATAAACTATAGGTCCACATAGCTCCAGTAAATGATATTGGAGTAAAGAAATCTGGAGTCTATGGGGTCTCCTAGAAAAGAACAGTTAGGAACCTTTAGTTCTGTTATATGAAAGTTCTAGAAGTTTAGCCACGCTGGCGATAAACTTGTGGGGGCAGATCTGTCAGCGTTGTCCCTCTGCACCTGCACATGAAGGGGAAGTGGATTGTGCTGACATCAGCCTGGGGTTTCCTGGCTGCCTCTGATATGCTGAAGAAAGGATGAGTCTGCAAGAGTGAATGTGACACTCAGCAGAGTGGCCGGCCTGACCAGAGGCAAATTAGAAAGGTTTCTTTATCCAGCAGGTTAAATTGTGCCAACCAGTCTGGCCAGGATCCTTTCTGGCACTGCCACTTATTTTTAATATGAATCTACATTCAGTCTCCTTGTTCCTCAATCCTTTCACAGTTCCATCCATCACAGCTGGTTCCCTTCATCCTGAACTTTCTGGTTCATAAGTGGAATGCCAGAACCTCAGTGAAGACTGTAGTGGACACTGGCAGAATGCTAAAAAGGTTCAGCGTCTATGGGTGACACTACTGTAGACTTTTTTTGCTGGTTCCAGCGGCGGGTCCCGCATCGCGGCGCTCCGGTGCCCGGTTCCCGGCCGCTTCCTGGTGTCTGATGCGGGCCCGAGACGATACGAGGATCTGAGCGGACTTGAAACGGATCCCGCCTCCTTCACTGACTGGCTAAGCGGACCCGAGACGTCACGTCTCAGGCCCGCGTCAGACACCAGGAAGTGGCCGGGGGGGGGGGGGGGGGGGAAGGGGGTGTGTGGACGTCTTTTCCCTCAGCCATTTCGTCCCTGGTCCCAGCGAAAAAGTGCCCCCCCCCCCCGCTGGAGTACCCCTTTAAGATATTTGCTTTTAAATCTTTATACTGTAGAAATCGCATGACAGAAATTAGTTTCCTTCACCATCAGACAAAGTGCTGGATTTGCTGCAGTGGTACAATGTATCATTCATTTTCTGTTCATAGGTCCCTTTATCTGTATTCCTTATGAGATACAGTATATAGAGCTTGTTAACAGATTGATACTTGAAGGACGTGGTAAATCTTGGGTTCCTCTATGATTGCTACAAAGTTCACCGTTTCTGTTGATGGCGACATTATCCAAGAGAATAAAGGTCACTGGTAACTTTAAGTTTAGTTTCAAGTTCTCCAATATATAAGTACGTGAACTAGATAACCCTAAATATACAGCAGTTTGTCACATTGACAAATCTGTTTACTATGATTATGAAGCTTCCTCTCTGATTTAGGATTATTATATAGTCTGCAATAGTAAAAAATGGTTAATCCAGTATGTCTCCAATATATTTATTACTTGCCAACATCAACAAGCAGGTGAGCTGGTTCTGATTCTGGACCTCATTAAAGGGAATCTGTCACTAGGTTTATGCTGTCTTAAAGGGAACCAATCAGCCCAATTGGGCTTATATCGTTCACTGAACCGCTGTATACAGCTCCTGCAGCAGCCGTGGCACGCACCCGCCGCCACTGCAGCAGAAGCTGTATAACCGAAAAAAGCAGTTTAATCCCCCGGGCACATGACAGGCAATGGCGGGAGGTAGTCATATGTGCGGCTCCCTGCCCTTATCTAGCCTCTGTTCTCTGCCTGTCAGCGCACTCAGAGGGGATGATTGACAGGCAGAAAGCCCAGTAAGGGACATCTGATTGGTGCACTTTAAAGCGACTCTGTACCCACAATTTGTCCCTCCCAAATTACTTGTACCCTCGGATAGCTGCTTTTAATCCAAAATCTGTCTTGGGGTCCGTTCAGCAGGTGATGCAGTTATTGTCCTAAAAAACAACTTTTAAACTTGCAGCCGAGTCAAACGGCCGTGGCCTAGAATATCTGTGCCCTAGCTTTGCACCACCCCTCCATCCCTCCTCCCCACCCTCTTCATCATTAGGAATGCCCCTAGAACATTTTCTCCTGACTGAACATTGCATAGGTGCTTTAACGATCAAGGCCATCTGCTGTGCTAACACAGCTGAGGAATAGGAGACAATCTGCCTGGGTCATTGATGAGGAGGGACAGAGAGGTTGTGCCAGCCTAATGCATAAACAATCTAGGCCACGGCTGTTTGGCACAGGGCTGCCAGTTTAAGTTGTTTTTTAGGACAATAACTGCATCACCTGCTGAACGGACCCCAGGACAGATCAAAAGCAACTATCTGTAGGTGTAAGCGGTTTGGGGGGGCATCAGATTGTGGGTACACAGTCTCTTTAAATGAGTAGCAAAAACTACACTTGGCAATATATTAGCTTGTGTGAATGCCCAGGACCACTCTGCTCGAGAGCTGATAGTATGTATAAATTTATGGTACATGCAGAAGAAAGCCTCTTCTTTATTATGGACTGTCCCCATAATGTACAAAAAACTGCAATCCAAAAACAGAAAAAAAAACATGTTCAAGTATCTGCTAAGGCCCCCTGCACATGCTGGGAAATCCATATTGATTTCCTGAACCATAGAGTTCTATTGGGCATGGACACCCTTTAATATTTTTCCTGAAGGGTGTTCGGCCAAAAATGATAGGACACTGCTTATAATTCTCTGGAATTCCGTCATGGATGCCCCATAGAAGGTGAGTATGTTTATATATTTTTGTCCTCCTCCATTTTCACAATTAGGAAACACAAATCATGGCTCCGCCCCTGTTTCTAGTGACTAAAGTCCCATATAATGATGTGGCTTAAGGTTTATCCATTTAAGTGGCTTAAGGTTTATCCATTTAAGGTGGACTCCACCTAAAACCTTTCATTAATTCCCCAACATTCTGGCATTTGGATCCATCAGGGCCAAAGATTACTGGAATGGAAGTGACTAACATCAGTTATTATATTACAATTGCCCATATTCACCCAGATCTCCTTGTTTTCTTTGGGTGGAGTTACCCTCGGCTCAGACTGCTCCCATCCTCTAAGGCTCCTGTACCCCGGTTTTCCTCTGGACCACTGTGTGATTTTCCTTTTTATTATAATGCCAGTTTTTCAGAGTCACATTCTTTGCATGTTAGGTAACTGGTGTGTGAACGACTTAGAGCTGGGTGTCTGTTTTGTAGGTCTCTTACACGAGTCCAGGATTTCCTGACTTACACATTGACATCCTATTCCCATGCAGTGAATGCACCATAGGTTAGGCTTCAGCTTCTTAGGGCATAGTGGTTGCAGATTGGCATGGTCATGTGACACAGTGCAACAACATTCATGATATCAATCATGAAATGCTTTCCATAAACCTCATTGAATTCTGTCAGTATTAACTTAGTGGTCAAGAGGAAATTCCTCCAAGAAGAGAACTGCTCAGTGTCATCTTAAGCGTGAAGAACTGAGGACTCCTGGAAACCTGTCCAGTCTTAGAAATATTTCCCCCCATGGTCCATTCAGAAAAGTAATTTTTACTGTTAAAGTATAAAGTTAGAATAGTGCTCTACGTTCCCTACAAATTTGGACTATGTGCAGCATAGGCCATTAAGTTGAGTACATCTTTGGGGGTTGTCTGGTCAGACAAGCAAGACAAGTGAGCAAATTCTGCAGCAGCTCACTGCTGGTTGGGTGGCTATTTGACAGAGATTTAAAAAATCAACCTAAAAAAAGCCTCTCCAAATTCAGTTTTTGTTTTTCTGGCAAACTTGGTTGACTGCCCCCTAACGTGGCCTCACACACTTTCCATTTCTTTTACAGCACTGTTCTGTAGAGCTAGCCATATCTCATAATATAAGTAGAAGAACACAAGCGAAGGACTTGTACAGTACTTAAAGCAGTTTCCTTCATTCATGACCTGCATTCTTGATGATGAATTACAGAAGCTAGTCTGCCCTCTGGGGTCACCATATAACTCCCATCTTACATCTGACTATAGGGGCAGCTCTCAAGTCACTTCTGCTTGAAATGGAAAAACTGAGATCAGCTTCCTGCCCGATGTCTGAAATCCACATGTGTCTGTATCCTCCACTGCTCAACATGTGGCCCCGCAGTCTAATAGTGGTGTGGGGTGTTTTGTTTTTTTCCCCCCTACCTCTTATCTTGTGTAACATACATGTCTCATCTGAGTCTCCAGCCTCCTCTGTCTTAATCCATAGCAGGTGTTCACACCGCTGGTCTGTAAATAGAAAAAATTAAAATATAAAATACTGCCCCCACCCCATGTACAAGAATATAGCTACTATAACACTGCCTCTATGTGCAGGAATATAGGATCTATAATACTGCCTCCATATGTACAAGAATATAACTACTATAATTACAATGTGAGAAGAAAGATATCGGGCCACTTACCCACTCTTCAGGCTTGACATTTTTTTTAAATAATCACAACACATGTAGAAGGTAAGGGAGGACAGGTGGACTAGCGGGAGCGTACATCCCTGAAACAACATTTCAGACCCACTCAGCGCTGCTTCCTGCACAGAGTGGGCATGAAACGTCGTTCGGGGGGGTGTACGCGTCCACTAGTCCACCTGTCCTCCCTTACCTTCTACGTGTTGTGCTGAATAAAGAAATGTCAAGCCTGAAGAGTCGGTAAGTGCCCCAACATCTTTCTCACATTGTATTGGTCTGCCTCTTGTATCCCATTGGGGGCAGCAGGCTTACCGAGTCTCATCCACGTGTTACCTATCCGCTTGTTAGTGTTACCAGCAATGCCGACTGCACTCTACCAGTTCATAACTACTATAATACTGCCCTCTAGGTTAAAGAACACTCCTATAATACTGTCAACTATGGAACTGAACAGGAGGTATTTCCGACCTTTGTGCTGACTTCTCATTTCTCCCCGTTACATATGATCAGTATGCGTCAATGACTTTTCTTGTGGTTCTGAGGGATCTTGCATGTTGTTTTAAATGGGAGTGGTATTGGTAGAACATTCCTTGGTCTATCTTTTATGCCTTCACATTCATGGCTGGTTCAGGGTCCATACTTGGTGAATGTCTTGGATTGCAGTTTCTTGGGTTTGACCTGTTAGTTCCCAGAGAGGATGACGTGTCGGAAAAGAGCAGCTGTGGTCGGGCAATAAAGCTTCCTTTGTTACAGGGATGTTCCATTCCTTTAGCCCTGCTCTGGGTGATGGAAAGTGTCCTAGGACTGGGGGATTCTGAGCTACTTTGTGATCTGTGTTGCCTCCTCATGTAAAGTGCTTTCATTGTGCCTCATGTATCTGATCTTCTTGGTGACGTGAACAGGAGAGAGACTCATTGTTTGGACATGACGTGAGTGAATGTCTATAAGCTTAATGTGAACATATTGGTTTCCAAGGGGCTGGATACCTTTTGGGATGAAGAATTTTGCTTAAGTTCTCATGTGAGAAGGGTTTCATATTTGATTGGGAATCCATCCAGACCCCTGAAGGAAAACTCTTGGTCATCCCATAATATCATATTGATGAACCCACAAGGTAAGGCCATTGTTAAATAGACTGGAAATAAGTAGAATAGTTATGTCCCGGACGTCTTTCTGACTGTGGAGTAATCCTAGGATCCTTAGGGCTGAACTTCTGCACTACCCTATTGATTCCATTGTGGTGGGACTTGCTCAGCTCATATCTGTTCATAAGCCTGCCCTCCCCGTTCAGTTCTCGGCAGGAAGACTTTATTGACTTAGTGAAAGTGACAATCGGTTCCCAATCATTCCTTGAGCCGCAGTGTTTGCTCATACAACATTGCACATTCACAGAGAATAATAGATGTTGTCATGTACGTGACACTTTAATTTTGACCTTTTTGACTTTTTCTCCCTCTCCTTTGTACTTGGTGTTTAGCGCATACTGTCACCTTAGAAAACTTTTTGCATATAATAGAAGTGACAAAAGTGCAGAGTTTAAAGTTTCCCCCATTGTTAAAGTAACTTTTTGCAAAAAAAAAAAAGACCAACCCTCCTTTGATTGAAGCAGCCAGATGAGGGTCGTATCAAGGGTTTGGTACAGAAGGGATGAAACCCTTTTTTTTAGCCAGAACTTTTCTAAAGGCTTGTTTTAAAGTTTGAGTTCATGTGGCAGATAGAGGTTTGACATCCATGGGCATGTTGAGTCCAGCAGCGACCAGTAAAGTAAACGCAGGTGTCATGTGGTGCAGCAATGATGTCAGTGTGTGTTTGCCTCATGTGACTTACAGTTCTGCAGTAACATCTGGTGTGACTGGAGCAGCAGCCCAGGATGGTTTCTCACCTGATGCTTTCACATATCATATGCACTTTACGAAAGAAGTCAAACTATTATTTACTCTGGAAAAAAACTGCTTGATCTGAAATCTTGCAGGACAGAATGTACATGGTATTACTCCTCAACAGACAGCTTTAGGGTGGTATTACACGGGCCGAGCAGGGCCCGATAATACCTGTAAACGAGCGCTAGATCGTTGCTTGTTTACTGGGCCTATTACACAGCCCGATAATCGTTTAACAAGAGCTGCAAGGACATTGTTACCGATGTCCTTGCAGCCCTTGCTAAACTGGCATACATTACCCATCCACGTTCCAGGGCTACTCCTGCCGTCCGCTTCTCACGGGGTCCCGCGCACGCTCTAGCTTCACAGCGGCCTGTCAGCTGACAGGCCGATGTGAAGCTAGAGCACGCGCGGGACCCTGGGAGAAGCGGACGGCAGGAGCAGCCCTGGACCATGGATAGGTAATGTATATCGTTCGTCGCCGGCCACACACCACTATTACACGCAGCGGTGTGCGGTCGGCGCCCGACAAAAATAGGTTCTAACCTATATCAACGATCAGCCGATCGTTGTCATCGGCTGATCGTTGCATTTATTACACGGAGCAATAATCGGCCGAATCGGGCCAATTCGTCCGATTATCTTTCCGTGTAATAGTACCCTTAGTCTTAGATGGGTTAAAGAAGAGCCAAGAGCCTCTTTGTGAGCTGTCCTACAGGCTGCAAGGTCAATGGAGAAACCTTTGAAGTCAAGGTTTTACGCTGGAAAAAAAACCCTTTAAGGTCGTGGACCCCAATGCATAATTATTCTTTAATCATTTACTTTTTTAAATGCAAACTAATGATTGCTTTATAGACGGTTACTTACACATTTTATAGTGGCTTCCCAACTCTCCCTAATAGCAGCTATTGGGGAGAAGAGTTGGGCATGTTGGATTTTAACGTCAGTTTCTTTTGTTCTTGGCATGATTGGATTATGTGCAATGAGTCTGGTAGCTGCGTTCTCCCTGAGCATAAAACATGCGTGTATACTGTATGTGAAGATCAGGAAAGATATGTGTTGGCTGAACAAGTTGTCTGAAATGTATGGCCAACTTTAGAAAAGATGGTGGCATGGATAGAAAAGAGGATGTATATGCCAGATAAAAGAATGGAGGAGGGGGGAAGCATCAAATGTCTTCAGGAAGGGCAGGTCACATAAGCTGTACCATTCTTGCAGTCCTAGTCTGAGGTCTCACCACTTATTGTTGGGAAGGATGAACCAAAACATTTTCTGCAACTTTTATAGGTGGTCCAGAAACAGAGCATGTGCTCTTGGAAACTATCATCTTTGCAGTGAGGTGGAAGCCAACCCCAAAAGTCTAACTAATCTCCCACAAGGTAGAATTTAGATTTAATGTAAATAACATGATGGCCTCTCAAGATTAGTGCAGGATGAGTAAAGGCTTCATAAGCACCTATGGCACCAGTACTAAGTATTATCATCTTCTGTGGTGTTGGCAGACTCCTCATGGGCCTCTCGTGTAGAGACCTGCAGACGTTCTCTCTGCGGTGTAGACCTGCACTCTACACGCACATACTGCATATTTGTGGTTATAGCCATTTTTAGAAGGTGGTGCTTGTTTTTGTGTTTTTTTTTTTTCTTCCACTACATTTTGGTTAACAAAAAAGAAAAATTCTTCCACTGAGCCGAGCTGCACTGCCTGCCATCTGCTCATCCTCTGTGGTCGGTAATTATATACAGATTTGGACAATTAGGGATGCAGCATGTAGATTGCTCCACTCGGCAGCTCTTCCTGCTGTGTGATGTCCTCTGGCTGCATATGCGGCTTTGTTACTGATGATGGTGATTGATTATTACATGGCTTATTATATATCAGCTCGCCCTTTATAGTGCCTCCTATCAGACAGGAACGTATAGCACTGATTAACCAGAAATTCCTTGTTTAGAAACCGATAGATCTTATCACTACTGACTACTACTATCAGAATATTACTGTAAAGACTAAAGTCCCTCTATCGCCTGTTACGGCTGATAATCGCTTTGTGTAATAGTAATGTAATGCACGATTTCGGCTGATCGTTGTCTTTCAACATGTTGAAAGACCAATGATGCAGATGGCAATCCTGCATTCCTCTTTGAAAATTAGCCTGAGATCTTGAGAGAGGAGTTTGCAGACTCATTTGATTCTCAACTAGGCTAGGCTGTGACTTCAGTCGCTAGGCTGCTGTTGTCCTGCGTCTTATGTCGTTCTTTTGGTTGTTCTGATGTCTCAAAACTGTGATGCAAACATAAGATGCGTAGTGCTTCATTCCAATCTGTTAAGTCATTGCACCCTCCTCCCTGTGGTTGTCCTTATATTGCAGTGAATTATTAACCCTCTCCAGGAAAGTCTTAGGGGCCTATTCCACGGAGCGATAATCGGTCGAATCGTCATAAATCAGCTGCAGCCAATGATTGGCTGAGTGGCCTGTCAGTAAGGGCCCTTTTACACAGAAAGATTATCTGACAAAGATTTGAAGCCAAAACCAGGAACAGACTATAAACAGAGATCAAGTCATAAAGGAAAGCCTGAGATTTCTCCTCTTTTCAATTCCATTCCTGGCTTTGGCTTCAAATCTTTGGCAGATAATCTGTCAGATCTTTCTGTGTAAAAGGGCTCTAAGTTTAAGCAAGGACATCGGTAACTATGTCCCTGCAGCCCTTGTTAAACGATAATCTGACCGTGGATTAGGCCCAGTAAACAAACGCCGATCTAGCAGACCAGTGCCTGTTTACATTTATTATCTGGCCTCCATCGGCCCGTGTAATAACACCCTTAGGGTGGCGTACACCTTCGATGTTCACTGACAATCATAATGACTCCCCGTTGACATTAGTTTACATTAGGAAGAGGCTACCGTCAGGTGTTTATGCCCCTTCCTCCAGGATCTTCGGTTCCCCCTTTTAGGCTCCTGTCCCTCATGACACCTTTTTAGAATCTGAAAGCTTCAGATGAAGAACAGTGTGTAGGGGTTCACACCCTTACTTCACCTCTTCTGTAGAGAGAGCTTTTGGCTTACCCCCTGTGATCAGCTCCATTGTTGTGCTCCTTGGTCAGTGAGTGTCAGTTGTGGTCATACGCAGGCACTCACAGGAGAATTGAGTGTGACAATTTCCCAGGGTATTTTCCATTTCCTTTGTACATTCTTTATCTCCCACCCTCCTGTTTTTATGCCAGAGGCTGCACTTTACAGTGGATCTGCAGCCACAGTTTCCATCATAGTGGATGGTTCTTGGGTCAGTATAAAACCTCATAACATAAAATGTCAGACAATGAGGCTCTTTGTTTCAGACGCCACACAGGATGCTTGTGTGTTTTTTTTTGTTTTTTTTAATTGCTAATTTTTTTTTTTTTGTGGTTAGGTAGCTAAATGTTTTCCATTGGGAATGTCTTGTCAGTGATGGGTCTAGGTCTCTAACTTCTCACTTACTCTATGAAAGATTATTTTGATTTGATTTTCCATTGTCAGTGTCTCTGGCAACTAGTCATTTCAATAAAAGTGAGCAAGGTTGTAACAAGCAGCAGGTAAAGACAAGACTTCTTCTTTTCATTATTCAGTTACTGCAGAAGCTGCTGAATTCTTCTCCAGTTTTCTCTGCCAAGCCCTCCGCAGCTGGGACTGAGGCGACAGAACGCTGGTCTATTGCCACAACATCTGCGGATTAAGATGCTCAACATTACGAGTCTCTTAATGTGTGGCTGGACTAAGACATTGTATGAAGTTTTATCCTGGGTGAATAAATGTAAATTATTAGTGGGAGGTTGACCACAAAGGTGCGTCAGATCTAGAGTAAGCCAATGTAATTGTGGAAGGGGAGGTGGGGGTCAGCTTTGTGCTTAATCCTCTACAATGACTCTTTTATTCTACTTGTTATAATCGCCCTGTGTCATTATAATAAGTTTGCGCTTTCGTTCCCCTTCACTTTCCTGTTTATTGTCTTCTCATGTGTATGGGAAGGAAATGCAGATTGCCTGTTCCGATGCTCTTAGATTCAGGGAGAGTGAAGTGGGCTGTTATGATGTTGCGCCAAACATAGGCTAGCTTTGAGTCACCTTACTTCATAAAAACTGTGAACAACACGTTTTTTGACTTCTAATTTTACATTTATTAAACCTTATTTAAAGATCTGAAGGCACCTTTTACATATTAGCTGGTTGGTTGACCCCACTAACCAGCTTTAGTGTTTCATAGTAATGAGCTTGTTACAATGTATCCCTGTAGGAAATCCTCTGTGAGCTACATACTGCACAGTGCTGTCTCCTGGGACTTCTGTGGAATTGTCATTCACTCCCATTGACTTGAATCTTAATCCTGTAAAAGTACAGTGCACTTTATCCATGTAGTCCTGATAAGTTCACATTCACATGCGTGTGCGTGATAAAGACTATAATGACGTGCAATCTCTTTTCACTACAGCAGTTGAATGCAATCTATTTGCTATTATCAGACACTGTAGGGCAGGTGTATACATTATATTGCTCCCTGTTATCAGCCATGAGCAGTATTATTATACCTTCATGTTTTCATTACAGGTGCATGTCGTGTTTGTTTTCCTGTTTAGAACTCTTCTGCATCAGTTGTTTGTTCTGCTCGTTTTAATGTGAAAATATTTGCTCGCCACTTTTTATCAGACCAGGTAATGGCATTCAAGGCTGATGGGTCATTCATTAACCTGATGCTGATTATGTGTAGAACGCAGCATTAATCGCTTTCTCCTCGATAACCATGAGCAACTTCAAGGGTCGGAGCTTAGGGCACACATTCCTGGTCTGAAATGTGCTGGTTTATTTATTACAATGGAAGCTATTTTGTATCTGGGGTGGCTCTGGTTTATGGACCATGGAGCATACATGTGTACTACTTACATGTAATGTGTTTTTCACATGACCAAGTTTTTAGCCAAGGGGAATGGAAACAAAATGTAATACCATTGGCTAGTCAGCTCTAGGTCTGACAAGATGTTCAGGGTGGAAGGGATGCAAAGTGGCCCCCCTCCGAAAGGATAAAGGCTTGCTCATCATAGCCACCTAAGGTAGCAGATCCATGTTTGAATCACATAGAGCCTTGAAACATGCCTGGGAATCATATACGAAGCCAGAAGGCAAAGTTACCAATTTCTGAACAATTTTAAATTTCACTAAGTCCTTTTATAATGTTTATATTGCAGATACCCCATGAGCTTTTTTTTTTCCTGGGCATAATTGCTTCTCCCTAGTGCGTCTTCAATGTTGTAAACTATTTATATGGATACAATTTGACAAGAACGCAGGGCTTCTTCTTTGTACAAAGTCCTCGGACGTTTTTTTGCAGGCTCTTAAGACACAAGTTGCATGAGTTTCCTCGTAATGAAGAGCTGACTGCGTAGAGTGACCTTTAGCCAGACTCTCACTTGTTTGGAGTTGATCTATTCGAGTACATTAATGGTTTATTAAACATCCATCTTGTGGAGTCTGCTTCTTGCAGCTGGCGATAATAAGACTGTTTCCTCCATATTTTTTTATCACGTCTTTATTTCTGGCCCCAAGGGTTTTTTTTTACAAGAGGAATTTGCTCTATTACATAACAAGAAGCCTCAAGACAGACAGACAGGCAGCCAGCTGCTTGCATGCCTTAGATGTCACACGTGGCTTGCAATGCTCTTGGAGCAGTCTGTGGAGCTGCATGCTACAGGCTCTTGTATGTATAGGAGCTGCAGTGACCTATTGGGCTGGTTACAATAGATCTATTATATTGTGTCAGTGATATGGCAGCCTTGACTGTGTCCATGGTGGAGCATCCTTGTGGGAGCCATTAGGTAACTGTTACAACATCATCCTTTATCAGATGACCCGAGTGGTGCATTTTACATAACCGGGGTTTCTATAGTAGTCATTACTTAAAAGTAATGCAATAAACATGACCTGAAAATCGAAGTATTGGTGAAATGTGTAACTTCACCAAGGGATGTCCTTCACAAATAGGAGCATCCTACTTTTGGCAGCTTCCTCCAAGGTGGGGTTATAGATGTGCACTCATGGCACTGTTATGAGGGCCTCTGTAGGGCCAAATCCTGCTTGAGCTCTGTGAGGTTATGGGACCGTGTGCTGCTTTATTCTATAAGGAAACTAAAAACTGCAAGCTCTCAGCTGTATGTTTCTATTTCTTCTTGTGGAGACTGTTTACTGAACTTCTATCCCCATCTAAAAATCTTTGCTTCATTGTGCACTATACTAGAGAGGGACTTGTGAATTTCTGTCCAGGGCCATTGCATGCAGCATTACCTGTGAGCCTCTCGGTGGAGTCTTCAGCCTCTCCCTTGTTTTATAGGATCCACATGAAGACGCGCTGTTGGCTTCCCTATAAAATGAGGTTAACAGACTGCAGCTACTTAACTTTAAACTTTAAGACTACAGCAGTTGTACAGATCTAAGCCTGTTGTGCATATGTCACAATGGACACAGGTGGGAGGCCTAGGCATATGTAAAAATTACAGGGCTGCAAAGAAAGTCATAAATCCTCCATTCCTTACAATAAAAATGTGTTCTAGTCCTTCTATTCCCTATGTGGAGGCTGAACAAGGTTAAGAAAGTGGAAACTAAGAGGGTGGGACCACAATGGGATCTGCAGAAACCCAAAAGGCATGCGCAGGGAAACTTCATAGTAAGTTTGAACTAAGCCTTCTGAATACAGAGGTGTGATGCAGGAGAAATGGTATTGAAGTATGAGCCTTTGGGTACTGTGCACCCCCCCCCCCCCATTTTTTCCATTCAGCAATGGTATAGTCAACCTTAGTGTGTCTCTGAATGCTGATATCATAGGAAACTGATATGATGTCATAAGTGGTCACCCGACACGCAGGCACACAGCCTGCCCGACCCTCCTGGTGCAGCCCCAGATACTTACCATTTCCTGCAAGGGGGGTCGGGCGGCCTCTGTGCCTGCGTCCTGGGTGACAGGTTCCCTTTAAAGGGAAACATTCAGCAGGTTAGACAAATCTAACCTGTTGTGACCTCCCTAATGCACAGGAGATGCCAAGAAGGAAGGTATGACTCTTACTTTCCTCCTTGGCGCAGTTAGTGGTTTGCTTCATGGTTCGGTAAGACCATTAGGAGCACTGGTCGGTCCACCCCTTTCTAATAATAATGTGCAGACTGGTGGCGGGCCGGACTGGCGCAATGGTGGCGGGCAGTGCTCCTAACTGGTGCCCCAGTGCTCCTTACAGTCTCACCAGACCATGGAGCATATGACTCCATCGTAACAGCGCAGAGGAGAAAGGCAAGAGAGATACCTTCCTCCTTGGCGTCTTCTTTGCAGTAGGGACATATCAGCAGGTTAGATTCATCTAACCTGCTAAGTTTCCATTTAAAGCTGTATACAAAGCTCCTCCTCTTTTACACTATTTGATCTAGGGAAGCTACTTTTGTGGTTTTGTTGTCCTTACCATCAGATGCTTGTTTGTTTTTTTACGTGTTCTATTTTATGTATTTTATTGAGAAACATCTGAATCATTTTAAATGATTCTTGTGGTGCTCTGCGGCCCCGTAGACTTGTGTTGTGGGAGAGACGAGTGTTCATCATTGATAGGGCAGATAGCGAAAACATTTCAAGTTTTTGTCCTTGCTGCTTTAAAAACCCTAGAGACTATTCTTCCACATCTGGACTTGTGTTTTTTCCATGAGTCCTAAATTGATTTTCCAGTCTCTGAATTAGGATAAGGAGGAAATGAAAAGCCTGCCTTTTAATCCTTGTTCATATCCAGAGGTCCTTGGAGACTGTAGGTCAGGCTGAATTGCCCGGAGGTTATCTTGTTTGACCACACGTGCTGTCCTTGGTCATGTGACTCAGCATTATAAAGTCCAGCAGCAAGTTCTGGGCTAACGTTTCTGCTACAACACAATGCTACTATACGTTGTATCCCATAAACCGTTAACCATGTCACATACTTTATTTTTTATTCCCTCTAGTTTTAAGTTGTTAGTTAGTGACGCTCAAGACTCCCATAGACTAAATATTGGCAAACAATATTGAATACAAATGTAAAGAGCCAATACTCCTAGAAAAGTGGTCGCTATAATTACTTCCAGTAAAGAAATCTATAAGGGTAGGGCTTCCATTTTAAGTAATTGTGGAAGATCTAAGTGGAAGTTAGAAAGTTCGGTGGAAGTTATTGAAACTGTAAATCTGACTCCTTATGTTGGTACCAGCTACCATTCCTAGGTTATACATTAGCTGAATCCTCAGACTGTTCTATTTTTTTGAATCCCCCCTCTTTAGAGCTCTTCCTATAGTAAGAGTAGTAGCAGGGCTCTGTATGATCTGGTGGGGACTTGGGACAAGTGAGCAAAGTAATCCTTCTCTATGTAAGAGATGCCAAGGACTGAGCCACACCCAGCACAAGGGAGTCTGATACAAAGTGGTACAAAGTCAACAGAGGGTTCAACAGTGTTTTTTGTTCATTTTCCCTTTCTCACTATCAGTAGCTGTTAACCTGTATTAACACGTGGATTGCCCTTCACTGCAATGCTCGCATTTTATTCTTAACCCCTTATTGACAACAAAATTTTTTTATTGTTGCATTCGAGATATATATTTATTATTATTATTATTATTATTATTATTATTATTATTATTATTATTATTATTATTATTATTATTATTATTATTATTATTATTATTATTATTATTATTATTATTATTATTATTATTATTATTATTATTATTATTATTATTATTATTATTATTATATTTTTTTAACATGGGGGGGGCAGGAGCTATCATGCCTGTGAGCACTAGCACATATTTAGTAGGCCTGGGTTTTTCAGGAGGCCTCTGGCTTCCAGGGACCCCATAGGCACCTGACAATAGGGGTATCAAATTTCTGCAGATCAGTTACTTGTAACTTTGCACTTTTATCTCATTGCCTTGTGTGTTCTTTCTATACACGTTTGTAAACTTGTCATTATATAAACGTCCATCGTTCCCTCCTATTCCTCCTGACGTGTATTTATTTCTTCCCAGAGATAGATACATTTCCTTAACAATTTCAGTTTGGATAGAGAGCAGCTTCCAGCACCTACTGATCTCCTAGTAAAACAATGTATCGGACATTTTCATACTCTTCCTGCAAGTTCTTGCTCCTATAATCTGCTGACCTAAATAGTTGATAATGGAGCTTAACCATTTTTTTTAATGTTTAAATCCCTGTTTCTGTCCACAGACTGTTTCCAATGCTGCTGGTCAAGGTGTGACGATCACGGGGAACACTACTTTCAACAACTGGAACTGGGCAAATGCAGTTATCTTTGCAGCGACAGTAATCACTACAATTGGTAAGTGTGATATTAGGATTTATTAAAAGAAATTGGTGTCCTGGCTGTGAATGGTTGATGACATGACACCTCACAATCCTGGGATAAAAAAGTTGCACTAGTCATTCCCTTTTTCCATCTACTTACATGACTATGAAAGGAAAACAGGGCTGTTTTTAGACTGGGTCTCGCAGTAGCCACCTATGGTGATTTGAGTATGAATAAAGACAGGACAGTGCATTAATTTGTTAAGTATTTGCCCTTTTTATCCCTCCAGGTTACGGCAATATAGCCCCGAAGACTTCTGCTGGTCGGCTCTTCTGTATATTCTATGGCTTGTTTGGGGTGCCACTCTGCCTGACTTGGATCAGTGCCTTAGGAAAGTTCTTTGCAGGTCGAGCCAAAAGGTTGGGCCAGTTTCTCACAAAAAGAGGAGTCACTCTGGTAAGAAATCCTGCCCTTTTTTCTCCCAGCACTCCCTCATTTGGCCACTTGAGCCACTGTTATATTTTTAGAAGAAGGGGTATGTGTGTACAGGAGGGAGAAAGATGGTACATGATTTGGAGTTGGTACAGCTATACATGATGTACCTGATTTAATTGTGAATATAAGATAGTGCCTTTATGTGTATACATAAATGATAGATTCACTTCATAAATGCACAACATTAATTATATAGGATGCAATGCAGGATAGTTAACATAATGTAAGTACACAGCAACTGTGGAGTATAATACAGGATGTAACTCAGGATCAGTACAGGATAAGTAATGTAATGGATGTACACAGCGACCCCACCAGCAGAATAGTGAGTGCAGCTCTGGAGCATAATACAGGATGTAACTGAGGATCAGTACAGGACCAGAAGGCACCACTAATAAATCCAAATGGAGTGCAAACAACACAAACCATGTAACAGTAACAGAGTAAAAAAAGGTGTATGCTATAGGAACGCACTTGAATACATGCTTATAGCACACAGCTTTTTTTTTTTTATTTTGTCTATCTGTGTTAAAGGATAAGTAATATAATGTATACACATTGATCCCACTGGCAGATTAGTGAGTGCAGCTGTAAAGTATAATACAGAATGTAACTTGGGATCAGTCTATTATTATATGCAAACTGAATAACATTGGAAAATAAATGTTTTGATATCATTGTATAATATTGTAATCTGTGCTGTAGTCTACGGGGAGAGGTAAACATGTGACTTTGTTCCCTTCTCTGCAGTAGTTTAGGGTTAACCTAGATGTTTATGCCTACAAGTTGCTGATGGTACAATTTAGTATGCAGAAACTTTGTGAAAACAGCTGATTCTGCAGAAAATGTATATAAAGGAAACATCCGGTTATTTTACAAGGTCATTGCTGACACAATTGTGAAACTGTTTTAATCGAAAATAACACTACAAAATCCGCGCAGATAAGTTTCAACGGATTCCGTCGCTCATAACAGCTCACGGTGGCGCGCATCTCCACCCATCCTATAGACACCATTATATGGCCAGGTGAATTCCCCCGTCTGCTGAAATAATTAACATGTCATTTCTTTTGGCGGACAGCGGAATTCACCCGCCCATAGAATTGAGTCTATGGGACAGGCGGAGATGCATGCTGCCATGAGTGGGTATGAGCGACGGAATCCGCTGGAACTTATCCGCACGAATTTCATAGTGTGAACCCACCCTAATACTAAAAACCCCTCCCATCATTGTATGGTAGACCTCAGTCCCGTATGTTTGGCTTAGCCCACAGTGTGGTTCCTACCACCAGGTCAGCTTTTGCCTATATGAAAAATTAACATGTGAACTGATTTTCCTACTTTTATTTTCCTGCAGAGAAAAGCCCAGATCACCTGCACCGCCATCTTCATCTTATGGGGTGTCATTGTTCATCTTGTGATTCCTCCATTTATCTTTATGAAGACTGAAGGCTGGGACTACATAGAGGGTCTCTATTTCTCTTTCATCACCATCACCACCATAGGTTTTGGTGACTATGTAGCAGGTATGTGTTTTCCATCCAAGCTGATATGACTGTATTGAAGTAGATCCTCTATATTCGGGGAGTGCAATCGATTCAATTATCTCTTCTGTTTTATTGCATAATTGCAAACCTGTAAAACAGCAAAATCAGAGCATTGAAGCTTAGTCCCAGAAATTACTGGGAATGCCACAAAATGTATGTTGGGGTTTTCATAAACTCAGCTGGCTTTGCAATTCGGTTCGGGGCTGTTGCCATCTTCCTAGTTTCCTACATGGTGAACTGCACAGTCCTATTGCACTTACAATTTAAAGCTCATTATGACTCATGTATTTCTGAGGTTACATTACCTCTTAAGATATTAAAGTGAATACTTTTACCATTCTCCCAGCATCCATTGCACAGGCCTCCACCTCATAAGATGCTTGTGGAAGGAGATTATGGCTTTGCACTCTTGATCATAGGACCACATGATATATTATAGCTCACTGGGTGATAGAATAAGGTATACTAATTACTAATATAGAAATTTTTTGTTTACTTTTGACAGGTGTGAATCCAAAGGTGTCTTATGGTGCCCTCTACAGATATTTTGTGGAAATTTGGATCTATCTTGGCTTAGCCTGGCTGTCCTTGTTTGTGAACTGGAAGGTTAGCATGTTTGTGGAGGTCCATAAGGCCATCAAAAAGAGACGTAAAAAAAGGAAAGAGTCCTTTGAACATGATCCTCGGACTAAAAAGGACAAGCAGATCCCAATAGCAAATCCGAAGGATGTTAACATCCTAAGCTTCCTGTCTAAAAAGGAGGAAACTTACAATGATCTGATCAAACAGATCGGCAAAAATGGTTTAAAAACCGGTGGTGATAGACATATGAATGGGGATCTTCCCGATAACGTACCTGATAAAGGCAAGGAGATGGTTGTTTTTACTAAACGCTATGGTTTCGGCTATGATGCTGTTACCTTCTCCACTGGTCACACAGAGAATGGAATGAGGCCCCTCCAGGACAAAGAAGCCACAATTTTTATCAACCAATTAGATCGAATCAGCGAAGAGGAAGGGGAACCTTGGGAGTCGAAAGATTATAAGCCCTTGATCTTTCAGAATAACATCAACTTTGTCAATGAGGAGGAGGAAGATGATGATGACGATGAAGAAGAGGAATGTGATAATTCTGAAGATGAAGAAGAAAAGTCGAAATCTTCTATAGAGGAGAATAATGAGGACCCTGAGACACCAACTAGACTAGATACATTTACTTGTCTAGATGAATCTTCTTTTTCCAGCAATGACACTGAGGTTTCCGTTCCATATGAACAACTCATGAATGAGTACAATAAAATTAACAACAAAGGAGATACGTGACCTGGCTGATGAGCCGACTGGTTCTTATCAGAGCTGGTGCTTGTTCTGGAAAATAAGAATATTTTTGTTTTTGTGAACAGCAATTGAACATACATAGAATAACTGAGAACGTAGGTTCTCCTTATTGGGTAGAAGGCTCCTTTGGCGAATCTATTAAAAATTGGTGGTGTACTGAGTGTTGGTTCATTCTTACACTGGACGTTTTCTAAAGCAATGTAGGAAAACTCAATAACTGCAAGTCGTCTTCTCTCAAGATCTTAGTTTGGCAAGTTCAACCAAAAACAATGTCATGTTCTGAATTTTTCCTGCCTCCTGTGTCCATTTTATTTCCTTTGTGAAGATACTTGAATTTAATAGAGCTGTGGACTTTTTGTATATATGTAAATTTTGTATTTTAGTTTCACTGTCTTACAACGTAATATATTACCATATACTGTATTTATGTATGTCTCCGTGAAAAATGACTGGCCACTTTTTATTTATTTGAGAAGAAATGGTCATAAAGATATGAAAGTTTTAGCAGTATTATAGTTTCTTAAAACAATCTGTACCCATAAATTATAATGTGACTCCCATACACTTTAGACTTTAGTCAACCATATGGTTCAGCTGCCAGTATAAAGTGTATGGGGCTTTCCCAACCATCCACTGAGAGATGTCAGTGGAGATAGGGGTTGAGTTAAAAATCACCACCAGATCCCTTTATTCTGTGAGAGATAAGTGATGGCCAATAATTTGGCCGTCAGTTATTGAAGATACATTGGGCCTTAACACTTATACTCATGCAAGTTTTATTTTATGTCTGATCTTTTTATAAGTAAAATACAATGTCTTAGATAAAATGCCTCCCAATACTTCTGAAGCCAAAGTGATTGGAGAAAATCTTCATTTTCCACTCCTTTCTTTTAAGAAAAAGCCCAATTTTAGTTTGAACTGGAACTGTAATATGTTTGAGCTATTGAATAGGCCAACATTTTGTTAATGGACCATTTAGTTTTTTTATGTAACTTTTGCGTAATGCACATTTGGTACTGAAGAGATAATGAAGATGTTGCAGCCATGTGACTGTTCCCAAATGTAATCTAAAACCTGTAAGTTGCAGATAACTTAGGAATGATCTTTACACCTTTTGCTTCTATTAGACATTTCAGTTAGTATAAATTAATGTGAGTAGTATAAAGTATTTTTGAGGTGTTCTGCACTCCAAAGGCTGTGTCTTTTCACATTTCCACTTAGTTATTTGTTTAAAATCATGCCCCTATTTCTTCAGCAATAGCCACATAATGTTGTTAATCATTCAGCTATTGGTGAAGATATGGGAACATGGTTTTGGTTGCATTCTGATTGCGAAAATGGGAAGATGGCCATTCTTAGAGGATGTACCACCTGGTACATCCTCTTTAACATAAAACCACTGATCGAGCAGCGCCGGCACGGGGAAGCCGGTGCCGCAGTCCGTTTTTCGGACCGAGGCCCCTTGCAGGGTGCCGTTCTATGCACCAGAACCAGCCGGTGCTCAAGCACTGGAGGTAGGCAGGGCCGCCCCCAGTGGGAGGGAATTCCTTCCCCTGTATGATGCAGCTCCATTCATTCTAAGGGAGCCGCGTCATACAGGGGAGGGAATTCCCTCCCACTGGGGGCGGCCTGGCCCGCCTCCAGTGCTTGAGCACCGGCCGGTTACGGTGCATAGAACGGCGCCGTGCACGGGAACCGGACCTCAGTCCGAAAAACGGACCGTGGCACTGGCTTCCCTGTGAGGGCGCCGTTCAATCCGTGGGTTTAGGTTAAAGAGATGTATCAGGTGGTACATCCTCTTTAAACTGACAACAAGAAAAGCACCTGCAAAGAAGCCTGGTAATGAGGATGACACACAAAATGCAAATTCCACATAACCAATTAGCCTCTTATAAACAAAAACACGACAAAGCTGCATATGTGGGAAATGACAATGGCAGAACTGTATTCACTTTAGGTAATACATTTGTAATAAGAAGCTGTATTATTCCTTCCTTTCTGTGATCTGAATTAACTAGTGCAGTAGAAAACATTATACATTGAGTATCTTGATCAGTAACATTGTTAATCATTAGGAGAATATGGTTTCTTGATGTCTTGGTGGAAACTAGGCACACAGCTTCTCTAAAGTCTATTTTAATATCTGTATTTACTAAAATTAGAATTTTGCCATAACTGTGGGAAAAGTAGTTGATCAAGAGAGGGTTAGACCAAAAAAGTTGAGTCTTATTCCTACAATAGGTAGAGTACTTGTATATCAGACTATTGAAGAGACCATTAAGACTTAACCTTATGAGCAATTAGATCTAAAGGCCCAAAGCCATGGTAGGTCACCTTTTATCCAACCCTAAGTGGTTTGGCATTACACAGACCTAGACTGAAGCTGGCCATACACATTACATTAATGCTGCATGAAACTGCCATCTAACGTGTGGTTGTGTTCTGTTTTTTTTTTATGTAAGTTCTTCTGTAAATTTCTGTATATATACCATAGAACCCATTTAATTGATCGACTTGCTGCTTATGACTCACTCTAATGATTGCTGTATTTTGACCTAATGTCCTGCAAAGAGATGATGTCAATGTGACTAGTCAGTCAAGGACTACTAAAACTGATGTTGGCTCATATTAGAACCCTTACACAGGTCTTCACGTTGGTTCCTCCTTCCATGGTTTCATTATATTGCTACATTTTCAGACAAATCCTTGACGCAAGTCATTAGTGAATAACAAAAGGGGAAGAAGTCTATCCTGTTCATTTTTTTTTATGGTCTGTGATCTTCTGTGGAAAAACTCCAATAGTCTTAACTAGTTTTGAAAATTGTGGTATTATTATTGTGTAGGTTTTATGTGACAATGGGCCCATCCTAAGCAAAAACACTCCTTGGTTGGATATTGCACTTAAAGCCATGGCTGCTCAGTTCATTCATTGACCTTTTAGTTGTTAGATGGGTGGTGCCAAGATGTCGGTTAAGCATATGTTCTCTAAGTGTTCTGTGTTGTGGTCCAGTCTTTAATATCCAAATGATGAAATCTGCACCTATATTAACTGGGTCCATTGGCCCTTATATTATGTCTGTCTAAAAAAAAAACAAAAAAAAAAAAAACACTCCAACCATGATCACAACACATTGACTCCTCAAGAACTGACTTTACCCTAATGAACAAGGAACTGGGCAAAGTTCTGGTTAATGGACCAATGTTGAAGCCTTAATAACAATGTGAATTGTATTATAGTGGCAAACTGTCCACTGTGTATAATGTAAGATATCCTCCGTGTCTGTACTTCCTGCCATGGCACTGCTGCAGTATGCTAAATCTTTCGTTGTTGTTGTATCCTTCTTTGCTCTGTTTAAGTAATTTTTAAAATCATGAAAATTAACTGTAAAACTCTAGCATTTTTGGTTAAAAGTTTTTTGGGGTGGCCTATTTCATACCCCATTATGATGTCACAGGCGTTAACAGTATGCTTAAAGTGTTAATTTAAATGACAGTAATTTCTGACTTGTTGCACAGACCTGTCAAAAATTTAGATTGCTCTAAATATTAGCAATAGCCAGCAGAAGCTTGGCTTTATACTTCCCTACCCCAATGATTAAAGTTGACAATAGACTAATGGAGCCCATCTTCTGTAATGCCTTGCTGTCTTAGCCTATGTCCTGTGATTCACTGGACTCACTGTATGTAAATGTACTTCTACTCTTATGTAAAATGGTGTAATTTATTTTTAATATTTTTCAATAAAAAAATTAACTTACATTGTTCACTATTTAATTACTGAATCCTAAAAAATATATTAGAGACAAGCGAATCTACAGTAGTAAAGCAAAAGGCTTTCCACAACATTATATTTTTTATTTTTATTAAAAGAACGTCCATTGCTTGATAACGACTGAAGTAAATTATGATCATTGACTGCTGTCATTATCAAACAATGGCCGTTATATTGCATTAAAAGACGTTGAGGGGAACGTAGCCTTACTACAGGATCAGTAGAGGATAGGTAATGTATGTACCGTACATGTAACTCTGGACCAGTACAGAATATTAAAAACAAACCTATAGCACCAACATGATGTTCAGCACTTGTGCAATACAGGCCCAAATGCAGACAAAATAAAACATTATGTGATAAACAATAAACCATAAGGCTATGACCACACACAGTATCTTTGCTCCGTATTTTTCAACCAAAACCAGGAGTGGATTGGAAACACAAGGGCTATGTTCCCACACTGCTGAAATTGAGTAGATTGTCGCCATTTAACGGCAGATTGCTGTTATTTTAAAACAACGGCTCTTGCCAGGTTCCATTTCTTTTTCAAAGGGGTGTTGCTTCAGTATAAAAGGGGCTTGGTGAGTTTATAGACAGATTTATTATATGAACTACCTAAATACATAAAACATCTGTTTTATGTATCTGTTTTATCATAGGTAGTTTCTATATAAATTACACTGTATGACCTGCTTATGAGTTTTCCCTGTCTGGTTATCACAGTAGAGGAAATGCAGTAACCTGCCTTCCTTCTTTCCGCAAAGCCAGATGCTTCATGGGAAATTTGCATTGGAAATTTATTTCCCAGAGAAAATGCAAATCTGTATGGCTGACTGCCCTTCAGCTGAAGCAGGAGAAGCACAAGAGCCTCTACACAGTTCTATAAAAGTCTATATCGCACTATAAAAGCCAAAAACATTTACTTGTAGCAGGGGCGTAGCTACAGGTTGATGGGCCCTGGTTCAAAATTTTAGCTTGAACTTCCAGCAGGACATGATGAGGTTGTAGTGCCGCAACCTGGAGAGACAGAAGACTACAAAATACAACTCCCATCATGTGCTGCCAGTAGGACATGATAGAGGTTGTAGTGCTGCAACCTGGAGAGACAGAAGACTGCAAAACTACAACTTCCATCATGAACTGCCATCAGGCCATGATGAGGTTGTAGTGCTGCAGCAGGGCATGATGGAGGTTGTAGTTCTAGGGATAATTTGTCTAGGTTTGTACACACATACATGCATCATACACACATACTGTACATGCATACATACAACATATACACACATACTGTACATGCATCATACACAAACTGTACACGCACTGTACATGCATCATACACAAACTGTACACGCATCATATACACACATCATATATACACATACTGTACATGCATCATATATACACATACTGTACATGCATCATATACACACAATACACATACTGAGCACATTACATAGAGAAACACACTTTATACATATACACTTGCACACTGCATATTTACATCCACAGGCAGCCAGCCAGGCACAGACACACACACAGCACAGATAGAGCACGCACACACTTATTGTGAGGAAACTTCACTTTCTCAGCAGCTCCTGGCCTCCCTCCTCTTCCTCCTGGTGCCGGACCATGCTCTCCCGCCCCTCCCCCTCCTCCCTGCACGGGGACAGCAGAGTGGAGCAGGAAACAGGTGATGAGGAGGAATCAGGACCCCACACTGCAGCGTTAGGCAGCCTGCAGGATCATAGTGCAGTTCTCCCGAATCGGCTGCCATTATCACAGCTGATTTGGGAGAACAGAGAGGCAGGAAGTGGCGAGGGAGCCCAGCGGGCCCCCTGTAGCTAGGGGCCCGGTCACCATGGCGACCGTTGCGACCCCTGTAGCTACGCCACTGACTTGTAGATTTTCATAATGAATCTTCTGAGAGGTTATGAATAATGACTTTAGTTTCTAAGGTAGTGGGTCATTTTGGCAGATTGTCACTGTCCAACCAGATCCCAAACGTTGGCCCTGAAGGAAATATATTTTACATTGTCAACCGACCAGAAATAATAGCTTTGCATAGAGGCTGATAGGGAGGAGCAGAGAAGACACAAAGCCTACCTCCCACTGTGTACATATTGTGATTGCTCGCAAAAAAAAGGGATCCATGGAGCCTTAGTCACAAATCTCAAGACACGGGAATAGCCAGATATCACTCCTGGGAAGGAAACCCATTGCTAAGGGGTGCCTCCTAGTGAGGAGATCACCAAGCCACCGTAAAGGTGTAGTGCGGCGCTCAGAAATTATTCACAGAATAACACACATTACAAAGTTATACAACTTTGTAATGTATGTTATGTCTGTGAATCACCCCGTTCCCCGTGTCCCACCACCCCCACCCGTGTACCCGGAAGTGTGGTGCATTATACATTACCTGATCCGTGTCGAGGCCGTCCGCCATCTTGTGCCAAACGTCCTTTTCGGACGGACGGCCGAGTCGCTGCCGCCCTTCCCCCCTCCGCCGCGTCACAACTGTGCTCAGCCGCTATTGGCTGAGCACAGTTATGCTCAGCCAATCACGGCTGATGACGCGGCCGCGTCATCAGCTGCTCAGCCGCGATTGGCTGAACACAGTTATGCTCAGCCAATCGGGGCTGAGCATCGGATGACGCTGCAGAGGGCGGCCGGCACGAGGGACAGTCGGAGCTGTTCGCCGTCCGCCCAAAAAATACGTCACTCGCTAAAGATCAGAGACTGGTGTCGGCACGTGACAGGTGAGTATAGCGCACCACACTTCCGGGTACACGGGTGGGGGTGGTGGGACACGGGAAGGGGGCCATTCACAGACATAATATACATTACAAAGTTGTATAACTTTGTAATGTGTGTTAGTCTGTGAATAATTCTTTACCGCCGCACTACCCCTTTAATACATAGCCCCTTCAAGTGTCACTGTCACTTCACAAAACTTTTGACATGTGAAAAGTTTTGATCGGTCTGGGTCTGAGTGTTCGGACTGGTACCGATCGGGAGATAGAGCCTCTCCCGGCTCTGTTTCTAGTGATCTGTCAGTGAATGAATAGTTGCAAACACACAATTACACAGCTTGGGGAGATCGGCAAAAATTTAACCCCTTAGCGTCCCATGACGTATCTGATACGTCATGGGGACGCGGGGGGAGTTCAGAGAAGGGTCCCGCTGGGACCCTGCTCTGAACAGTGCCGCTCCCGGCTGTTATGTACAGCCGAGGAGCGCCTCGATTAGCCGTCGCGGGTTGCGTTGCCGCGCCGGCTAATTAAACATCTAAATGCAGCTGTCAAACCTGATGCGATCGCGGGGGGGGGGGGGGGAGATCCGTTCTTCTGGCCAGGCCGGGACTCAGCGTCGCAATGATGCTGATCCCGGCTCGGCAATACATTGCACTGGCCTGCAGCAGGCCAGAGCAATGTATTACCGATCTAATGGATCTTTGCTGTGGATATACACCAGGGGGACTTCCAGTTACAGTAAAAAAAAAAAAAAAGTAAAATTTTTTTTATTATTAAAAAAATCCCCTCCCCTATTAAAAGTCCAAATCACCCCCCTTTTCCCATTTTATAAATATAAATGAAAAAATATATTTGGTATCGCCGCGCGTGTAATTGCCCGAACTATTATCACATTCCTGATCTCGCACGGCAAACTGCGCCAGCATGAAAAAAATCCAAAGTGCAAAATTGCACGTTTTTGGTCGCATCAAATCCAGAAAAAATGTTATAAAAAGTGATCAAAAAGTCGCATGTGCGCAATCAAGGTAACGATAGAAAGAACACACCTTGGCGCAAAAAATAACACCTCACACAGCCCCATAGACCAAAGGATAAAAGCGCTAAAGGAATGGGAATAGAGTGATTTTAAGGACCATATATTTGTTAACAATGGTTTGAATTTTTTAAAAGCCATCAAATAAAATAAAAGTTATACATGTTATATATAATCGTAACAACTTGAGGAACATATATAACAAGTCAGTTTTACCCCAGGGTGAACAGCGTAAACACAAAACTCCCTTAAATAAAAACAAATTCCTTTTTTTTTTCAATTTGACAGCGCAAATGATTTTTGTCTGGTTTCGCAGCATATTTTATGGGAAATAACCATAAAGCTGGATTTCTGGATCGTATGAATCAGAAATCTGGGCGGCTGACTCCCGCTGTCTGTTCCCTCCGTGCAGCGGGTGGATACATCGTAAGGAATGCCTGGAAAACTAGGATATTGGCATTGGCTGTATCCCACTTTTCTAGGCGTTCCTTACGATGTATCCACCCGCTGCACGGAGGGAACAGACAGTGGGAGTAAGCCGCCGAGATTTCTGATTCATAAGAACTAGAAATCAGGCTGATTCGCTCATCTCTAGAAATAACAGCCTGTCATTGCAAAATACAGTTGGTGTCGCAAAAAATAAGAGCTCATATGGGTCTCTAGGTGATAAAAATGCAAGCGCTATCGCCTTTTAAACAAAGTGGAAAAAGCAAAAGCGCAAAACCAAAATTTGGCTTTGACCTTAAGGGGTTAATGGAGTACTCATTCAAGATTCTCTTTGTGGATTTAACTAATAACTGCATGGGAATGGTTCAGAGGAGGAAGGTGAGACACACACATTCCTCCTCGGTGCCCCATGTGCATTAGGGATCAGCAGGATAGATTTGTCTAATCTGCTAATCGTTGTTGCAGTAACAAACATAAGATTCATACACCTGAATGGAGGTTGTATTGGCAACAACACAGATTTCTAGAAGTAGTTCAAGATCTTATTGAAACCAATCTGTCACATCCATCCTGACGGGTATAGCCACACATGGAAGGATCGCTGGCACAGTATGTCATTTTATATTGACACCAGTAGTCAAAATCAGCAATTAATGCTCACAGATTTTGTTTTGGAAACATATTGGGCAGGTTTACTAAAATATGAATAATTCTTGGACTTAATAGTCTGTATACACAAAGCGATAATTTGCCCAATCGCTCGTTTAATGATTTTGAAGGAGTGACTTGGTTTTTATAACTATCAGCGCTTAGAAGAATAAATAGTTAGAAAAAACGTTATTGCGATCGATCATTTTTAAGATCACTTAAGCTCATCTCACACATAGGGTAAATCAGTAAACGTCTGTTTACACAAAGCGATCTGTGAATTTTTAGCGAACGATCAACGACTATTTGAGAACATGTTGAATGATCACAATGAACGATTTCCCGCTCGTTGCTTGATTGTTCCCTGGGTAAAGGAGCTTTTCTCCCAGTAACTGGGCTGTGTTCACAGATGTTTTAGTAATGCAATTAGTGGGCTGCATTACCAATTTATTAATTGTTTGTTTGGCAAAGCTGCTGATTGATCGAGCCTGATAACTGGGATCAGCGGTAATCGTTTGTAGTCTGTCAGACTATGTAAAGGAAAAGCAGCACTCCCTGAACCAGTTCCACCTATGTAATAGGCTCTGTAAATGAGTGCTGATCTGCAAGACTGCTGCCTGTTTACAGCGTAAGTGTTGCTTAGAGTGCCTTTACAAGGCCTGATAAATTGCGAGTCCGGGCCGCACTAACAATCGCTGCAAAGTTCTTGCAGCCATTAAAATACATTATTGGCACATGTAAAAGGGCATTAGGATTGGGGCAGGTTTTTTTTTTTTATTTTTTTTACAGGGGCACAGGCTGTTTAGAAACATAGAAGATTGTCGGCAGATAAAGACCATTGGGTCCATCTAGTCCACCCTTTTAGTATTTCCATTCTTATTATCTTAGGATAGATGTATGTTTATCCCAGGCATGTTTAAATTCTGTTATTGTAGATTTATCTGTTTGATAAATCCGTTGCACTTTTTCACATCTATTCATACTTGGTGGGAACTTAGACTTAGTAGAAAGTGTATCCAAAGTATTACGTATTAAATAGACATAATAAAAGGAATAGAGTATGTGCGCCAGTTTTTATTTTTCATGTAAACTGTACCAGAATTGTAGACTGTTTTTAATAAAAAATCTGCCCCACTGACATTTTAAGTTCGCAATCCACAAATCCCTGATGCAGATTTTCCAATGTAAATCAGCTAGATGTGGCTATACCCAAAACAAATCACAAAGAGAAGTCAAGGCTGGGGTTTGGGTTCCTCACCCCATTCCCTTACTGGTTGCTTTCTAAATTTTCCTTACTAGTTACCATTCAGTTGTACTAACGTGTACATCGGGATCACATGCTGTCACTACATAGGGGAAAATTATTGCAGAATTTCTTCAGCTGAAAAATCCATTCATCCACATATCTGAGAAAAATCAGCTGCATGTGAACTTATCCAATGGATGGTTTCACTGACAGTATTTTAGTCTATTTTTTTGTTAATTATTTTAGCTAAAACTAGGAGAGAAAAGATATAATGAAAGGATTTTTGGCAGGTCCGGGGGGGTTCTACATCGGATTGTACAACGCTTCATTTAGCTTCTCTATAGCTTGGTATGGCTCACAACAGTGAGAAACAGATTGTACTCATCTATCCTAGCTATTTTAGGATTACCAGCCCCATTGGTGGGGCTGTGGTTTGTGAGTTTCACTCCCATTCTTCTATGTTTCCTCTCACTTCTATCTCCTCCACAGAGTCCTCATGTTCTCACTATCAATGTGACCTAAATATTTCTGAGTTTTGAATATTTTCCAAATCCTAGGAGCTCAATAAAGAAAGCCACATAAAGTCCACCCCAATGGACAGGAATTCATAGCCCCGAGTATGTGGCCCCCTGCCAGATTCTTACCTTGTTGTTACATAAGTTGGAGGTAATGTGCCCGTTCATTGGGCATGTAGGGGCGGCATACCACTCATAACTCTGACATGTCCAATGCCCAGCTGTCCGTAAAAAGAGAACACAATGGAGCCCAAGTAATACAACTGGCGACATTTTAATACCTGGCAGCTTGTTGTGGCAGCATACAATACACAGCAATGTAAGCTACAATATAATGCAGATCACAACACTGCAAAGCAAGCCTATACTTAAAGGTGAAGCTCTGCAATCTTCTTTTTTTTTTTAAAAGAATTTATTTAAACTTTTTTTTTTTTTTCACAGAAACAAAAAAAACATAACAATACGAAAGAGAAGCCAGGCACAATCCGCCCACCGCTTGATAAACAAGGATACATTGAAAGGTTACAAGTCTAAGCAAACCGCAGTACCAAAATAGTGAAGGATAACAGTTGTAGTACTTCATACAAAACCTAGACTGCTAGAGGATGGAAGTACCCGGCCCCACAGAAAGACGGGACATTAAAGACAACACACATATCCACATGCACATACACCCAGATAGCGCCACATCCCCCCCCCCCAAGCCAGAAAGCCAACAGAAAGACCTACACATCTGCTGTCACATCTAGCATAAGCCAGTGAGTCCAGATTTTTAAAAAATTTTTGGGGCACTTACGATGTTCATAGAGGGCCTCGTATAGCGGGACATATTTATTGACCAACTGTTTCCAGCGGGCTAGAGAGGGGGCATCGATACACTTCCACTCCATGGCAATAATTTTTTTGGCACAGAATAAAAGAAATCTGATGAATACTCTATAGTATTTATTGTGCGTGACTCAATTAATAAGACCCAGCAGGCATACAGAAGGGGTACAAACAAAAGGAAAATCGAAGTGGTCGGACAAAAATTGCAAGATGGAGCGCCAAAAGGATTGTATTTTAGGGCACGACCACACAGCGTGCATGAAGGTGCCGACATCTGACATACATTTGAAACAGGTATCCGAAGGGGACACTCCCATTTTTCTGAGCCTCTCAGGTGTGTAGTAGGTACACATTAGAAAGCGAAATTGGATCAACCGGTCTCTGGCACTGACCACAGTAGGGTAATAGGTATGCACTACCTCTTTCCACTGCTGATCGCCCAGGGAGGGGATATCTACCGCCCATCTCTCGTATGCCCTCTGAAAGGGGGACGAATCTTCCGGGCTCAACATTAGATAACTAAGCGTCAGGGGCTTCTCCAGGTCAGGGGAACCCAGGAGCTTTTCTGCCTCTGTGAACTCCAGGGGGACCGCAAGGCTGCCGAACTGAGAACGAACAGCATGCCTCAGTTGTAAATAATGAAAAAATGCCGAGTTCGGAACCCCATATAGCTCACACATGTCAGAGAAGGGGCGGAACGCATTATCCGAGGAAAAAATGTGGGACAAATAACGAACCCCATGCTTCCCCCAAAGAGCTGCACCCTGCATACCCATGAGTTCTGGAAGATTAGGGTTAAGCCACAGAGGGGTACGAGGAGAGAGGGGCGAAGAGGGTCTCTGTTTTTGTACAATCATCCACACCCTCTGCACCGTAGCCAAAGCAGGCAGCCAGGGCGAAGAAGGCGTGTATCTATACAGGGTGTTCGTCAGGCCCTCGTAAGACGCAACCAACGCCCCAGCCAACGCCACCGCTGCATTACTAAGGTCCAGATCCAGCCACCAATTAGCATACACTAACTGGGAGGCCAGGAAGTAGTGGTACATATTGGGAGCAGCCAGGCCCCCTTGATGCTTGGGCGCTAGGAGGTAAGAGTATCCAATTCTTGGAGACCCGCCTTGCCAGTAGAAGGATCTCAGAATCTTAGTTAAAGCGGCAAAGAACTGCCTGGGAGGGAAGACAGGGGAAGCATGGAAGAGATAGAGGAATTTAGGAAGAAAGATCATTTTGAAGATATTAATCCTACCCAGCAGGGAGAGTGGCAGGGGCCCCCATTTTTGTAAACGAAGGTCAGTGGCCGACAGAAGAGGTGTAAGGTTCAGCGGCATATAGCTGTCTATGGAGGCGGTGACCTCCACCCCCAAGTACCGGAACTGGCGGGTAGCCAGCAGCCCATCCGGCAAGGCATCTGGCAAAGGGAGAGAGGCTGACAGGGGCATGAGGACCGACTTAGACCAGTTCACCATCAAGCCAGAGATAGCACCAAAGTCGTGTATGAGCGACATTAGTGTTACCAGGGAGGATCCCGCATCTGCAAGGTAGACTAGGGTATCGTCTGCATACAGCGACACCTTCTCCATTATTGACCCTCTCTGAAGGCCCGTGACAGAGGGTGAGGCCCGGACAGCCGCCGCCAGTGGCTCGATAGCGATGGCAAAAAGTAAGGGAGATAACGGGCAACCCTGCCGAGTCCCTCGCCCAAGAGAGAAGGAGGAGGAAATATCTAGATTAGTGCGGATTCTGGCTGTGGGCTCCACATTCAACAACCGAACCCAAGCCTGAAACCGCGGACCAAACCGCATCCTACCGAGCAGAGACCACAGATAAGGCCACTCAACAGAGTCAAAGGCTTTGTGAATATCAAGGCTGAGCACATATCCAGGGACAGCGTCCAACGTACTCGCTGATATATTCATAAATAATCGAGAGATATTGATATCCGTGGCTCTACCCGGCATGAACCCGGTCTGGTCGGGATGTATCACCGAGTGCACTACCCCATTAAGCCGCACCGCCAGCACCTTAGCCAGGATTTTAACATCAATGGTGAGGAGAGAAATAGGTCTGTACGATGAGGGGGATAGCGGGTCTTTACCCGGCTTTAAGAGCAGAACTATTAGGGCTTCCCGGAGTGATCGTGGGAGTCGGCCTACTTCTAAGGATTCCCCGTACATAGCGAGGAGGCGAGGGGCCATCGTCTCAGCATTATTTTTATACCAGTCTATAACTAGACCATCCAAACCCGGTGTCTTCCCCAAGGGCATAGATTTAATAGCCTCCACTATCTCCTCAACCGTAAGGGGAGCATCAAGAGCCTCAGCTTGTGAGGGGGTGAGAGAAGACAGTGGGGTCTGGTCCCAGAAAGCCGCGTATTTTGAGGGATCAGGCGGGCAGTGGGGGGAATAGAGGTCTTGGTAGAAGGCCCGGAAGATCGAGTTAATCTGAACGGCATCAGTCACTAGTTCCCCTTGGTCACCAAGGACACCAGGGATGGAGACCGTGGGGTGCTCGGCCCTCGCCAGATAAGCCAGCAATTTACCATTCTTATCGCCAAATTCGAAAAGTGCCGCCTCTGTGGCAAACAGTTTTTTCCTTGTGCGCTCTTTTTGTAAGATCAGCAGATCTCTCTGGGCCCTGGACCACCTCCTCTTCACGTCCTCCCCCCCGTGCGCGCCACCTCCACCTCTAGTGAGTCGGCTAGAGCTGACAAAGAAGCCTCCTTTCGCCTATATATGTTCTTTTGGGTAGTAACTCCCGTGACGTATGCCCCCCTGATGGTCGCCTTATAGGCATCCCACTTGATCAGTGGATCAGGAGAATCCGAGTTATGTTCCCAGTAAGAGGAATGGGCAGTCGACAGTGCCTCCTGCACCACCTCGGAGGTTAGCCACCCGGGCTGCATACGCCACAGTTTGGAAGAGGGGGGGCAAGAGAGCTGAAGGGAAACTAGCAAGGCAGAATGATCTGAGATCCCTCTACTGGTGTAAGAGATTTCCCCAATACGGGGCAATAAATCAGGAGATGCGAGGGCCAGGTCAATCCTTGAAAATGAACCATGTACTGTGAGAAGTATGAGTACTTCACCACTTGCGGGAACCTCCAGCGCCAAACATCCCGCAAATGAAGTGCAGCACACCAGGCGTTGAGGCGGGCGGAGGCCGGGTCCACACCACTCGTCCTGTCCAGGAGGGGATCGGGCACTGCATTAAAGTCACCTACCACTAGGACCGGATCTGCAGGGAAAGAGGATAATTGAACAGAAATTACATCCAGGAGAGACTCAGAAAAGGGAGGGGGGACGTATAATGAGACTAGGGAAAACGACAACGTCTGACACACACAGTGGAGAATCACAAAACGGCCAAACTGGTCACACGCCACCTGAGTGACTGTTATAGGTAAAGCTTTAGATATGAGTACAGAGACTCCTCTAGAGGACGTGGAGTAGGTGGCGTGGTACCCCTTGGCTATCCAGGCCCTCTTCAGGGCCAGAGTTTTCTGTCCGACCACATGAGTCTCCTGCAAGCGGATGACATGAGGGGAGTGACGTTTCACGAAGTCCAACACAAGAGCCCTCTTAAACTTAGAGTTGAGACCCCGTACATTCCAGCTGAGGACCTTAAGAGACGCCATCACTTAGGCTGTAATAATATATAGGGCCTGACCTAGCCGCCGGCCAAGGGGGAGAGAGGCGCAACCACACACACCACCAATCACAACACAAACCGCACAAGACGGACGAGAGACACACACAGAACATAAAACACACGGAAAACAAAAACATCCTATTCAACCTGACTTGGTACCTAACTCCCTGTCTAACACTACAAAACTATATGTGCAGACCTTAACCCTAACTGAATACTAAGCTACGGGGCCAGTCGCCACCGAGGCAGAGAGCACTAACTTCAACTAAAACTCACACTAAACTACCCCCCCCCCCCCCGACCTAGTAACTGAGAGCATCCCCCCTCCCCCCCCCCCTTTTTGCAAGGAAGGCAAAACAGGTAACAGTTATTAACCAGAGACCCGGTGAGTGCTAGACGTAGGTAAGCAGACCCGGGTGTTAAGACAGGCGGAGCAGCATGCACAGGCGGCAGTCCCAGCCGGATAGTCTTCAATCATCAGGTGGAACCCTCGGGGCCGCCTCCACCCAGTCCAGGGCGGCCGAGGGGGACGTGAAGAATTTGGTAGAGTTACCATCCACCACTCTCAGACGGGCAGGATACAGCATGGAATATTTGTAGCCTTTGACACGCAGTTTGTTGCGGACTTCCGTGAATTGCGTGCGCTGCTTCCGTAGCTCCACGGAGAAATCAGGGTAGAAGGACACTCTATTGTTGTCAACCAGGACTTCCCCCTTAACCCGGACCGCTCTCAGGATAGCGTCACGGTCGCGGAAGTGTAACAGCCTGATCAGGAAGGGCCGAGGGGGGGTCCCTGGTGGCAGAGGTTTAGCAGGGACCCGGTGGGCTCACTCTATTGTGAAGAACTCTGAGAAAGTCTCAGCTGGCAGGATTTGGTGCAACCAGCGTTCGGCGAATACCACCGGATCATCGCCCTCCGTTTTTTCGGGCAGCCCAACAATACGGACATTATTCCTTCGCAGTCTATTTTCAAAGTCGTCTGCTCGGGCCAGGACAGCTTTCATCTGCCGCTGTAAATCTCCAATCTGTGCAGGAATAGGACGAACAGTATCCTCCATCTCAGAAACCCTCCTCTCTACCTCGGTGGTGCGCTCACGTATCTTTTGGGTTTCATGCCCCAGTATGACAAAATCTTGGCGTAACTCGTCCACCTTAGTAACAGGCATCGACTGACAGGTATTTATTGCCGCCAGGATTTCCGAAAACTTCCCATCAATAGCGGAGGCGGAGTATTGGGACCGCTCAGGAGAATGGAGTCTAGGTGGACTTGGGGAGCCCTCAAAACAGGAGACACGACTATCCCGAGAGGCATCCCTGCGGCGCTCCCTAGACCTGGAGAAGCGTTCCAGCCGTTTAGCGGCGTGAGCCTGCGCTTTCATGGAGAGGGGGCTATGCCGTCCAGAGGACTCCTCTACGCCCTCAGATCCAGAGTCCACCTCCGAGGGAGGACGGGAGGGAGCAGCAGGGGTCCCTTTGCCCTTTTTATTCTTATTGGGGTTGTTTCCCCCCCTGGAACCTCCCATGTTGTTCGGATATTAAACAGCACAAGTACCGCCGCCACCAGTAACAATGCCACCAGAATACAGTCAAGAGAGAGGCAGGCAGGTGTATGGATAACAATGGGTTACAGCAAACAGTCATCCAGGGAGATTTCAGGTACAGGATGTACAGCAGCAGTCACAGCAGGCCCTATTCTCCACCCAGATAGTGAAATAGGAGAGCACACCAGGTCCAGCACTCAGGGCAAGTAGGTTAGAGAGAGAGAGGAGCACAGGCAGTGTCTATATAGGGTGGTTGGTACTGCTATCTTCAGGGTAGCTGCGCCCTCAGAGTGGTAATGGGAGGCTACCTTGTGGCCAAGATGGCGGCCGCGGTCGGCCAGAAATGGCGGGAGGGTCCTGTGTGTGGGACGCCACCCAAGCAGCAGCACCGCCGGCCACCGGCTTCACCCCACAATCTCACCGGGCGGTCGGGCACAAGGGGCAGGCAGGAGCGGCACCCAGTCCTGGGAGGTGAGAGGAGGGGGGTCCCGGATGTTAATGGCGGGCGCCGGAGGAGGGGGGAGCCGGCTCCGTACACACTCACCGCCTGCTGTGCCACCACCACCAGCCGAGGGGCCGCCGCGGCTCGTGCTTCTCCGGGGGAGCTCTGGATACACCGGAGGAGAAGGTAATCGCTGCCCGGCCGCCTGCAGTGACGTCACTGGGAAGCGCGCGCGTCCTCCATCCCGCCACTGTGCCGCCCGCTTCACTAGGCCGCAGCTCCGGGGGGGTCCTGCACAGAGTGTCACCGACCACCGGGATTGCCCGAAGCGAGCGTTGGGGCCTCTGGATGTCGCGGGGGGTGAGTTGGGGTCTGAGGAGGGAGCCCAAACAGGAGGATTTTCAGGGTAATTGGCAGGGGATGCAGGAGCTCCTGTGAGGCACGTCTGCCTCAGTCAGCCATCAAGCCACGCCCCCTAGCTCTGCAATCTTCTAATACAATCAGGGGGAGATTTATGAAAGGGTGTATATATACACCTGGTGTAAACTGCCCACAGCAACCAATCAGAGCTCCTCTTTTATTCTACCAGAGCTGAAAGCTGAGCTGTGATTGGTTGCTGTGGGCAGTTAACACCCTTTTATAAATCTCAATGTTTAAACTCCTCACCCTTTCAAGGTCTCTGCTTGTAGTCAGTGAGTACAAATATTTATTGTTTACACAAAAAAAAACAACAACACAAAAATGCAACAGCACACCGCAATGGCAAAAAAAAGACCCACTACAGACATGAAAATAGTTAAAAGCAGCCCCCCAACTACTAAAAAAAATTCCCACAAAAATAATGAGGCTATTGGTTACCATTTGCAAACAATGTAAGCCACCCCACCAACGAAAAGGTAGCCGCATGCTCGGGCCGGAGCCCACACTGTACTATGGCCTCTCCATGGCATGTAATAAGCCTATACTCTGGGCATGCAAGATCTATCTTATACTGGAAAAAGTAATTACAGCACCTGGGTGGGATAGGTTATCATTATAGTTGGTGGGGTGGTTTACACTGTTTTAAACTATTTTCATGTCTGTTATGGGTCGGCATCTTGCCATTGCAGTGAGCTGTTGCACTTTTGTGTGTTTGCAATTTCAGCCATAGAAACGTGCTCCTGCCTAGTGTGACTGGTGTTCTAGGAGAGCTCACCAAATTTGTCTTTTTTTCTGTGTTCCATTTATTGTTTACATACTGACTTGTAAGCCACATACAGCAATAACACAAATATGTCTCCTCATTCACATTTTTTAGGTAAGGCGGAAGGGCCTAGGGCAGGATATCTTCTAAAAAGTATTCCAATGGACCATAGGCTACTTCTTGAAATCAAACATTTTGGGGGACATTTATTAAGACTTATGTAGTCGTACGCTGGTCATAAAGCAGGCCCCGCCCCGTTTTCCGCAGCCAAATTCACTAATCCGGGGGGCTGTGTGCCAAACCCAGCACCCGGCGTACCTAATCTACACCTGCTACCAGGTGTAAATTTGAATCATGATTAACGCCTGCGAAAATGAAATATAACTACTATAATATTGTAATACTGCTGTGTACAAGACTATAACTACTATAATACTGCCCCCTATATACAAGAATATGACTACTATAATACTACTACTATATACAGGAATATAACTACTATAATACTGCTACTTTATACAGGAATATAACTACTATAATACTGCTCCTTTATACAAGAATATAACTACTATAATAAACAGTCAATAGAAGGCAGCGCCCGCACTAGTGGTGAACTTGGCTCGTATGCAGATAATGAGGCAATGTAATGACATGAATGAGCCTACTGAGACAATATTCGGGGTGCAACGGAGAAGAGGAGGACATTAATGGCATATGCAGGAGAGACAAAATCCAATGCACTCACCGATCTGCAGGAATCTTCAGTAGTTTATTAACATCAAATCATACCGGAGAGGGGGAAGGATGGAATAGGTGCGGGACCGTCTCTGCAATCACAACAGTTTCACACCGCAGCGCTTTGTCAAGTTCTGAACTTGCCCCCTATATACATGAATATAACTACTATAATACTGATCCTATATACAAAAATATTACTACTATAATACTGCTCCCATATACAGGAATATAACTACTATAATACTGACCCTATATACAAGAATATAACTACTATCATACTGCTCCCATATACAAAAATATAACTACTATAATACTGCTCCTATATACAAGAATATAACTACTATAATACTGATCCTATATACAAAAATATAACTATTATCATACTGCCCCTATATACAAGAATATAACTACTATAATACTGCTCCCTATATACAGGAATATATCTACTATAATACTGCCCCTATATACAAGAATATAACTACTGTAATACTGCTCCTATATACAAGAATATAACTACTACAATACTGCTCCTATATACAAGAATATAACTACTATAATACTGCTCCTATATACAAGAATATAATTACAAACCACAAGGGAGGGCCCTTGGGGTTTGGTCCTGTGACATTGGGGTTGCAAGGCCATTTTATGGCCTCCCTTCCCTGCTTGCGCTCACTTTGCGGGCTTAGCGGTCGCTGACCGACACAGTGTTGAGTTAGTGTAGGAACTCATGTGAACCAGGGGACCTGCACGTGGTACATGAGGCAATATGGTTTAATCAAATTACATACCAACATACTGGCGTTGGTTTTTAAATGTAGCCGAGAGGCATTAGTGTCAGCCATAGGTGTGAGGTGCAGCAGCTCTTTTCTCTCTCCATGTCATAATTACTATAATACTGCCTCATATATACAAGAATATAACTACTATAAGGCTGGGTTCACACTACGTATATTTCAGTCAGTATTGTGGTCCTCATATTGCAACCAAAACCAGGAGTGGATTGAAAATACAGAAAGGCTCTGTTCACACAATGTTGAAATTGAGTGGATGGCCGACATTTAATGGCAAATATTTGCTGTTATTTTAAAACAACGGCTGTTATATTGAAATAATGGCAGATATTTACTGTTATATGGCGGCCATCCACTCAATTTCAACATTGTGTGAACAGATCCTTTCTGTGTTTTTAATCCATTCCTGGTTTTGGTTGCAATATGAGGACCACAATACTGATATATGTAGTGTATATGTAGTGTGAACCCAACCTAATACTGCTCCTATATACAGGAATATAACTACTATAATACTGCCTCCTATATACAAGAATATAACTACTATAATACTGCTCTCTATATACAAGAATATAACTACTATAATATTGCTCCCTATATACAAGAATAGGGGGCATTTTTGGGTCTGGTCCTGTGACATGGGGGTTGCAGGGCCGTTCCATAGCCTCCCTTCCCTGCCTCTGCACGCCTGGCGGAGGTGGTGGTCACTGACCGACACAGTGTGGACTTAGTGTAGGGACCCATGTGTATCAGAGACCTGCACGTTGGTACATGGGGCAGTGTGGCTTGATCAATTTACACACAAACTTCTGATGTTTTTTTATATGCAGCAGAGAGGCATTAGTGTCAGCCATAGGTGTGAGGTGCAGCGCTTCTTTCTCTCCTGGACCATAACTACTATAATACTGCCTCCTATATACAAGAATATAACCACTATAATACTGCTCCCTATATACAAGAATATAACTAGTATAATACTTCTCCTATATACAAGAATATAACTACTATAAAACTGCTCCTATATACAGGAATATAACTACTATAATACTGCCTCCTATATACAAGAATATGACCTTTATAATACTGCTCCTATATACAAGAATATAACTACTATAATACTGCTCCTATATACAATAATATAACTACTATAATGTGTTTTTTATTTAGCCTAGCGGCACTAGTATCAGCCATAGGTGTGAGGTGCAGCACTCTGTTTCTTCCCTGAACCGCATTTTGTTTCTCTCTTTTCTCCGTGTATTGCACTCCTCCTGGTGAGACCCACATGACCGCAATTAGCAGGAGACACCTGAGTGCACATGGTTTTAATCCCTCCTGTTTTCCATTCTATTTGCTGCAGCTATGGTGAGTGTAATACCTTATCCAGACTTGTGCTGCTTGGGGGCGACCTTCTCCGCCGGCGGTGCTGGCCGGGTTCTGGTGTGGTGTTTTTGGGTCTGGTCCTGTGGCATGGGGGTCGCAGGGCCGTCCCATGGCCCCCGTTCCCTGGCTGTGCACGCCTGCGGGGTTGGTGGCCACTGACTGGCACGGTGTGGACTTAGTGTAGGGACCCATGTGTATCAGATACCGGCACGAGGTACATGGGGCAGGATGGCTTGATCAATTCATACACAAAATTCTGATGTGTTTTTTATTTAGCCAAGCGGCACTAGTATCAGCCATAGGTGTGAGGTGCAGCACTCTGTTTCTTCCCTGAACCATAACTACTATAATACTGCCCCCTATGTACATGAGTGTAACTACTATAATTCTGCCTCCTATATACAAGAATATAACTACTATAATGAATGGTCAATAGAAGGTAGTGCCCGCACTAGGGGTGGACTAGGCTCACGTGTAGGTACTTAGGCGATGCATCGACATATACGAACCAACTGAGATAATAGTCGGGGTGCAACGGGGAAAAGGAGGACGATACTGGAATAAGTGAGGAGAAACAAAAATCCAGTGCACTCACCGATCTGCTGGAATCTTCAGTGGTTTATTAGTAGCAAATCATACCGAGGAGGGGGAAAGGTGCAATAGGTGCGGGACCGTCTCTGCAATCACAACAGTTTCACGCCGCAGCACTTTGTCAAGTTCAGAGTACGTCACTACCGGGATAGGAGTGTCTTATATTCAATCAGTGCACACATGTGTCAAAACAGAAATACCAAATACAAGTAATAAAGTATAAAAATACAATCTTACAGGAAAACGCTCCAGTCATTTTTTTCATTAAGCCCGTTCGGGCCAGTAGCGTCTAATTCCGCTATCCAGATAGCTTCTCTTCTGAGAAGACTTTAATGTTTGTCTTCTCCTCTGTCTTTAGGATCAATCCTCTCAAGACCTAGGAAACGCAGACATTTTGCGTCTCCCGCATGGACCGTGTTCACATGCTCTATAAGACGGGGAACGCCTTTCCCCGTTCTTATGGAGTACATGTGTTCTTTAAAGCGAGTCCATATAGGTCGTTTGGTTTTACCTATATAGAAGCGATTGCATGGACACACAATGCCGTATACTGTGAATGTAGATCTGCATGTGATTAAATTATGAATGTAACAATCTGTACCATTGAGTTTGATGTAGTCAGTGGTGATAAGCTGGGAACAGTAATTACATGTCCCGCAGCACTTGTTACCTTTCAGATGCGTATGTGCCAACCATTCACTACCATTTTTTTTGATGACTGAGTTCACATTTAGTATATCACCGATGGTGCGTTTTTTACGATATGTAATTAAAGGACCATGTGGCATGATTTCGCCAATGTCTTCATCTTGTTCGAGTATATGCCAGTGTCTACGTATACTTTGGGCTATAATATTGTTAAGTGGTGAGTTTTGAAAGGTGAAAGTAAATTTTCTATACTGAGTATCTGAGGGAGGTTTAGTTATAAGTAGGCTTTCTCTGGACAGCATATCCACTTTTTTTCTAGCGTCTGCTATGATCTTTGGAGGGTAATGTCTAGCTAACAACCTTGTCTCCAATTCCTGGGCCTGGCTGGAGAAGGAGTGTTGAGTATTATTTATTCTTTTTAGACGGACCAATTGGCTGAATGGAATAGAGTTTTTAACTATAGTAGGGTGAGAACTAGCATAGTGAAGGACCGAATAGCAGGCAGTTTTTTTTCCTAAAGACAGATGTCGAGAGATGGCCATTTTCTACGTCGACTTGGACGTCTAGGAAGTCTAGGGACATGCCTCCTATCTTATATGTGAACAGCATGTTCACACCGTTGGAAGTATTTAGAAACTCAACAAATTGAGCAAAGCCACTCTCACTACCCTCCCACACGACAAACACATCATCGACATACCTAAAGTATGCTTTGATGCTGCCCACGTGTGGGTTTAGGGCATTAAAGACCAGATCATTTTCAAGCTTGGCCAAAAATAAATTTGCATACGTGCAGGAGAAAAAAACATTATTGTTCAAAATAAATAGCAGAGATTCTTTAACAAAGTCCCTGAATTTAGGGGGCTTCTCACATCTAGATACGAACCAGTCGATCGCCTCTACACCCGCATCATGAGGGATGCGGTTGTAGAGGCTCTCAACATCAATAGATGCTAGGATGCATCCTTCAGTGAGATGGACGGACTCTAAAGCATTGATGAAGTCCCCTGAGTCCTTAAGGTAGCCCGGTGTCTCAACCAGGAGGGGCCTCAACGTCCAGTCCAGAAATTGTGACAAAAACTCGGTGGTGGAGCGTATGGCTGACACTATGGGGCGCCCAGGTGGTTTGTCCAGGTTTTTATGGACCACCTGGGCGCCCTAGGTGACAGCGGGAGCAGCTTCTCTGCTGTGTGTTTGTCAATTGCTCCTTTGCAGCTGTGCTTGTTGAGGAGGCAGCGCAACTGTTCATGTATCCTGGGCAAAGGATTTTTTGCCAAAGGGGTGTAGGTGGTACGATCTTGCAGCTGCCTATTAGCCTCTTCGTTGTAGTAGGAGCGTGACATGACCACGGCAGCCCCACCTTTATCCGCCCTCTTCACAACTAGGTCAGGGCGACCTTTCAGCCATTTCAAGGCTCTGTTCTCAACGGCTGATAAGTTATTAGTGGGCTTAGAATAAAGTAGGGCTTTCACATCCTGGGTCACAAACTTCTGGAATGTGTCTATCGGGCCTCCTGGTGTAACTTGGGGCAATAGGTCGACTTCTTCCCTCCTTTAAAGGGTTCATGTAGATCGGGTCTGTCCATCAAAGTCTGTTCGTCCATGTCGGCTAAGAGGCGAACACATTGAGCCTTCTGTGAATTGAAATTGGCTGGAATCTGGAATCCCAGGGGACCTACAGTACAGCGGGTCTCCCGTGGGTTCTGCGTGGTAGTTTTATTGTTGTACATCTTGGCCAAGTTCATTTTGCGAATACCTTTAAATAGGTCAATGTCAAACGTGGTGGCCAAAAATTTCTCATTAAGTCCGAAGTTAAGTCCTTTACTCAGGAGATAGACGCTGTCTGGTGGTAAGATCATGCCTGAAATATTGATAACATTTGGGGCATCCCCTAACGTCTCCATGTTACTCGTTTCTTTGAGTCTCCTCTTTTGTCTTTGGCGTCTTGCCCTTTCTCCTCCTCTCCGCGTCGCCCGCCTAAAGGGCCACCCCTGGCACTTTGCTAACGGCTTGAGGTTGTTGTACCCTCGTCTGAGGCACTAGTGTCGGATGCAGTCGTCCAATATTCAGATACTCTCTTTTTGGATCTCGGTCTCCTTTTTATTCCTTTGTTGTGACTGTTGCCAACCGAAAATCTTATTCTGGTCGTAGTCCAGTTTATCTCTCATAAATTTATCACGTTTGGTCTCTTTGATCTCTTTCTGCATCTTGTTAAGCTTTTTGTCCAGCCTAGAAAAAAATGCTGTAGTTTGGGTTGCCGTAGCTCTTGTCCTATATTCCAATTTCATCTGACATAACTTTGTTGTTACAATTTCATATTCCTTTTGGTTGCGTTCCAAAACCAGATTCATTAGATGTGTGGCATGTATCATGTGCACTTTCTGCCATGCATTCATAAACTCAGGATCGTCCTGAAACAGAGATGGGTTTTTGTAACTTCTTATTCCTCTCGGGACCCTACCGCTGTCCTTGTATGCCTGTACTGAATTAATGGTCCAGAAAAGACGCATCTCTTTTTCGGCAGTGGACATGATGCGGTATTCGAGCGTTTTCAAGCTTATCACTTGAACTTTGTTTTTGCTGTTGCAGGACGTAAAATACGTTCCTGCACCCTCCCTCCCGGTATGAATGGAGTCTAGATCCATGGCCTCCAGATCCATTTGTGCTTCCGTGGCCATCACCGATGTGCACAGCAGAAGAGAGATACAACGAATGGTCAATAGAAGGTAGTGCCCGCACTAGGGGTGGACTAGGCTCACGTGTAGGTACTTAGGCGATGCATCGACATATACGAGCCAACTGAGATAATAGTCGGGGTGCAACGGGGAAAAGGAGGACGATACTGAAATAAGTTAGGAGAAACAAAAATCCAGTGCACTCACCGATCTGCTGAAATCTTCAGTGGTTTATTAGTAGCAAATCATACCGAGGAGGGGGAAAGATGGAATAGGTGCGGGACCGTCTCTGCAATCACAACAGTTTCAAGCCGCAGCGCTTTGTCAAGTTCAGAGTACGTCACTACCGGGATAGGAGTGTCTTATATTCAATCAGTGCACACATGTGTCAAAACAGAAATACAAAATACAAGTAATAAAGTATAAAAATACAATCTTACAGGAAAACGCTCCAGTCATTTCTTTCATTAAGCCCGTTCGGGCCAGTAGCGTCTAATTCCGCTATCCAGATAGCTTCTCTTCTGAGAAGACTCTGGTGTTTGTCTCCTCCTTTCTTTGGGATCGATCCTCTCAAGACCTAGGAAACTATAATATAATACTGCTCCTATATACAAGAATATAACTACTATAATACTGCTCCTATATACAAGAATATAACCATGGGCGTAGCTACCATAGAGGCAGGGTAGGCAGTTGCTATGGGGCCCGTGCAGGAGGGGGGCCCGGAGGGGAAGGTAAGAGCGTGTGTCCTTCTGCTTAACCACTTATGTATTGCAGATTGTAAGCGACCCAATGTTTACTTACATGCTGCAAGATCTCTGTTTCACTGCTCTGATAACCCCTGACCTCTGTTCTCCAGCTGGCAATCAAGTAGGAAAGGAAAATGTGCAGAGGTCAGGGGTTATCAGTAGACCAGCAGTAAAGCAGATATAGATAGATAGATAGATAGATAGATAGATAGATAGATAGATAGATAGATATTATATACACACAGTGCTTTGTGTTGTGCTTAGGGGAGGGGGGCCCCTTAAAATTTTTTGCTATGGGGCTGTCAGGACTGTGTCTTGCCACTTCTCGGTTCGGGCTGTGCGGCCGAGAAGGCGCTGAGTTGAGGTTTCTTTGCAGTTTCCTTAGTCCTGTCTGAACACAGGTGAACATAGGGTTGTTCAGCCCCATCCGTCTTGCTCGCTGCTGCCTGGCAGCTTCAGGGTTAACCCTGCTGCTGTGCAGGTAAGCTGTGTAGAGGATCAGGGGCTGGTCCAATCTGCTGCTGGACTGAGTCCCTGATCCTGCATAAATTGTATTCAGCTCCAGCACTCCTTGCTGGTTATTGCAGTTCTAAATTCCTGCTCAGCTTGTATGGTATCTGTCTCTGTGTTTGACCCTTGGCTTTCTCTGCTTGGACTATCCTTGTTTGCTGCCTGCCCTGAACCTTGTACCTGTATCTGGACTTTTCTCTTGCCTGTTGCTTTGTACTTCGCTGCCCGCTGTTGCTGACCCGGACTGTTGACTTTGATTGCATTGTGTTTGTCTGTCTGTTTTGTATTTGTGTTCCACTTAGCCAGTGCAGGGACTGCCGCCCAGTTGCTCGCCGCCATCTTAGGGCGGATAGTGGCAAGTAGGTAGAGGACAGTGGGCGGGGCTGAGCTTAGGGCTCACTGTCTCTGTGTGTCTGGTGTCACCAGTTCCTAACAGAATAACCAGCCTACCAGTTTTTTTTTTCCCCCTTTGACCTGGCTATGGAACCTATAAAGGCCATAGTGGAACAAATGCAAGGTCTAAACCAGCGTGTCTTGGACCTTGCACAACGTGTGCAGCAACAGGAGTCTTCCTCTAGGCAAAATGTTATGGTAACTGCTACGATTTCCCAAGAAACTCCTGTTCAGCTCCCTGAAAAAAAAGGGAGACAGAAAGGCCTTTCGAACTTTCAGGGAAGGCTGTAAACTTTTTTTTCGACTGCGGCCCCAGTCCTCTGGGGATGAGAGCCAGAGGGTGGGCATTATTATGTCCCTCTTGCAAGGACCCCCGCAGGAGTGGGCTTTTACTTTGCCTCCAGAGGCCGCTGAATTGACTTCTGTGGACCATTTTTTCTCTGCACTGGGACTACTATATGACGATCCTGACAGGGCAGCAGTAGCTGAGAGACAATTAACCACTCTGAGACAGGGAATGAGACCAGTAGAAGAATATTGTGCTGAGTTTCGCCAGTGGTGTGTTCCATCTGGGTGGAATGATCCAGCGCTTAGGTGTCAGTTCAGATTGGGGTTGTCAGATCAGCTTAAGGATTTACTTGTAGGGTATCCTACCCCTGACACCCTGGAGGAAACTATGACATTGGCTATCAAGGTTGACAGACGACTTAGAGAAAGACTTAGAGACAAGGGAATCTCTGAGTCTTCTAAATCTCTCCCCTCTGCTAATTCTGCTCCTAAGTGTAATCCTCCTGTTCCTCTGTCTCAAGACGAACCCATGCAGCTTGGCGGTGTGGACGCCAAGGCCAGACGAGCTCATCGTCTTCAGCAAAACTTCTGCCTGTACTGTGGCAAGCCTGGTCACCGTGTGAGAGAATGTTCCTCTAGGCCTGACCGACCGACAGAAAAACTCCAGCGTCTGAGTGATGATCGAGGGAGTCACTCAGGCGCTCAGGTATATTTTGAGAATAAGAACAAATTAATGTTGCCTATCATGTTGTCCTTGGGTAACAGGTGCATTTCAGGTTATGCTCATGTTGATTCTGGGGCTTCTGCCAATTTTATCAATTCTGCATTCTGGTCAGATTTGGGGATATGCCCTCTGTTGCTTAAATGTCCCTTGACTATAACTGGTGCAGACCTTACCCCTTTGGCCCAGGGTAAGGTCCAGTACATCACCCCTCACCTTGAGGTACAAGTGGGGTCTGTTCACACTGAAACTCTTGATTTTCTTCTTATGGATAATTTATCCTTTGACATTATTTTGGGTTTGCCCTGGTTGGATCAACATAATCCAGTATTTGATTGGTCCACCAGGGAATTGATCAAATGGGGGCCCAAGTGTGCTGCTCATTGCATTGCGTTGAATGTTACTGAGTGTTCTCCTAAAGAAGGAGAAATTCCTGGGTTTTTATCTGATTTTGCAGATGTTTTTGATGAAAAATCTGTAGATATGCTACCTCCACACCGTTCTTATGATTGTGCGATTGACTGAAATTCAGGGTCCAAGTATCCAAAAGGGAGAATTTTCAACCTGTCCGGTCCTGAGAGGGAGGCCATGCGAGATTATATCCAGGACAGTCTTCGCAAAGGTCACATTCGCCCCTCCTGCTCTCCCTTAGGTGCTGGGTTTTTTTTTGTGGGGAAAAAAGATGGTGGTCTTAGACGCTGTATAGATTATCGTGAACTCAATAAGATCACAATCAAAAACCAGCATCCCCTACCCCTTATTCCGGATCTTTTTAATCAGATAGTGGGCGCCCAGTGGTTCTCCAAAATCGACCTTCGTGGGGCCTACAATCTGATAAGAATAAGGGAGGGAGATGAGTGGAAAACTGCTTTTATTACTCCCGAAGGACACTTTGAGTATTTAGTTATGCCATTTGGGTTAAGTAATGCACCGGCAGTTTTTCAACATTTTGTAAATGATGTGTTTCGTGAATACCTTGGGCAATTCCTAGTAGTTTACCTTGATGACATTTTAATCTTCTCACCAGACTGGTCCTCTCACATACGCCATGTTCGCATGGTCATGGAATTGCTCCGACTAAATCATCTGTATGCTAAACTGTCCAAATGCCAGTTCGGGATCCAGGAAGTTACTTTGCTGTGCCTTGCCACTTCTCGGTTCGGGCTGTGCGGCCGAGAAGATGCTGAGTTGAGGTTTCTTTGCAGTTTCCTTAGTCCTGTCTGAACACAGGTGAACATAGGGTTGTTCAGCCCCATCCGTCTTGCTCGCTGCTGCCTGGTAGCTTCAGGGTTAACCCTGCTGCTGTGCAGGTGAGCTGTGTAGAGGATCAGGGGCTGGTCCAATCTGCTGCTGGACTGAGTCCCTGATCCTGCATAAATTGTATTCAGCTCCAGCACTCCTTGCTGGTTATTGCAGTTCTAAATTCCTGCTCAGCTTGTATGGTATCTGTCTCTGTGTTTGACCCTTGGCTTTCTCTGCTTGGACTATCCTTGTTTGCTGCCTGCCCTGAACCTTGTACCTGTATCTGGACTTTTCCCTTGCCTGTTGCTTTGTACTTCGCTGCCCGCTGTTGCTGACCCGGACTGTTGACTTTGATTGCATTGTCTGTCTGTTTTGTATTTGTGTTCCACTTAGCCAGTGCAGGGACTGCCGCCCAGTTGCTCGCCGCCATCTTAGGGCGGATAGTGGCAAGTAGGTAGAGGACAGTGGGCGGGGCTGAGCTTAGGGCTCACTGTCTCTGTGTGTCTGGTGTCACCAGTTCCTAACAGGGGCCCTGTGAATCCTCGCTACGCCCCTGAATATAACTACTATAATACTACTCCTATATACAAGAATATAACTACTATAATTCTGCCCCCTATGTACATGAATGTAATTACTATAATTCTGCCTCCTATATACAAGAATATACACTCACCGGCCACTTTATTAGGTACACCTGTCCAACTGCACGTTACCACTTAATCTCTAATCAGCCAATCACATGGCGGCAACTCAGTGCATTTAGGCATGTAGACATGGTCAAGACAATCTCCTGCAGTTCAAAACGAGCAGCAGTATGGGGAAGAAAGGTGATTTGAGTGCCTTTGAACGTGGCATGGTTGTTGGTGCCAGAAGGGCTGGTCTGAGTATTTTAGAAACTGCTGATCTACTGGGATTTTCACGCACAACCATCTCTAGGGTTTACAGAGAATGGTCTGAAAAAGAAAAAACATCCAGTGAGCGGCAGTTCTGTGGGGGGAAATGCCTTGTTGATGCCAGGTCAGAGGAGAATGGGCAGACTGGTTCGAGCTGATAGAAAGGCAACAGTGACTCAAATAGCCAACCGTTACAACCAAGGTAGGCAGAAGAGCATCTCTGAACGCACAGTACCTCGAACTTTGAGGCAGATGGGCTACAGCAGCAGAAGGCCACCCGTTACTAGCATGGTGTACCTAATAAAGTGGCCGGTGAGTGTAACTACTATAATACTGCCCCCTATGTACATGAATGTAACTACTATAATTCTGCCTCCTATATACAAGAATATAACTACTATAATGCACGCAAGTAGAGTATGGTCGGCACTGTCAGTGACGCTAGCTCCGGGGACTGGTGTGGGGACGAGACTGCTGATTGAACTTGTACTTGTGGTGCTCCCAGTATAGAAAAAAGCATATGTGGAAACAATGAAAGGCAAAGAAACTGGGGCTCTGACCTGGTGAGTGCCTCAGTTTCTTTGCCTTTTGTTGTTTCCATAACTACTATAATACTGTTAAAAAGCTAAAGGGACCGTGGAGGCATAAAGCAGTAGGCATACTTGTGTTCACAAAGGGACAGTTGCCCTGATTTTATATGGATGGTCAGCGATTACAGGAAAGCCTTCATTTACCTTTAGCAGACTGTCTAAGTTTGCGGATACACAATCCAGGATCTCTCCCTCCCCTGCATGTAGGGGATTCGTAACCCTACCCTTTACTGTGTTTTTTTTTCTCTCTCTCTCTCTCTGTTACTAGAGACAGATTTTCCCTAACAGGCAGTGGAAATTTATTGTAGAGAAGGAAAACATCTATTGACCAGGAGTTTAAGGTTGTTTTTCTTGTGTAAGGAGTAATATGTGGTCAATGAAATCATTTACAAATATGTTAGGAATCACATGGAGGGAAGGCATTTGAAACAAAAGTGACATTTGTAGATTTCCTTAAGAAAATCTTGAGGTTGAGTAGAGTTGTGTTCTATTTAACATGACACACACAGAAGGGGGCAAGTCTAACATTAATATTCAGTTGGTAAGGGCAGGATGTGAAGGTTATATGGGAGCAGTATATGCTGTACACTATAATACATCATAGACTGTATACACAAATAAAAACCGCGGAGAGGGTGAGCTTGCAGCCTGGCATATGTATGTCGTGTTCTCAGGGCGTCAGCTGGATGGAGAGCAGAGGTTACTGTGAATGTTAGGAGGAGACTGAGTGAAGCTTCTGTACAGTAAGTGCTCACATTCATTATCCGCTTGACCCCATGAAGTTGTGTTTGCTCGTTCAGCAGATGGACGACTTTAAACGCCTGTCATGCAAAATCCACAAAATAACAACCAATTTAAGGGTGGAACAAAGAACGTGCAGGACTGGCCAAATAAACACAAAGGGAAAATTGTGAAAAATTATCAGTATGTTGCCATCTCATGACTGCCCATTCATGTCTCTCTCAGTTTTAATATTCTTGGCATGAACTGTGTTTATGAAATTCATGGGAAATCGCTCCAGAACAATCGTGGCAGATGAGCTGACGCAAGTCTTACTGGAGGCTTAAGAGGAATAGTGTGATGGTATCAGAAATACAGTACACTGTATGGAAGCATTGATCCCCAGATCTACGCTTCCCATACACTTTAGACTTTCAAAAGCTAAACTTGCAGTCGCAGCTTTCAGCGGATTCAGCTTTCAGTCTGGTATCTATGGTGTCACAAATGATGTCAGTGATGATAGGGGTCAGCTGTGATGAAAAATCATGGCCAACCTTGTTGTGCAGAGAGAGAAAGCGCAGGAATGCTCAGCCATGCCGAAAGTTCCCTTGTATGGGGAGGACAGGTGGTAGATATAATTGAAGGCCGGATGGTCGTTTGGCTATCAGTTATTAAAGGTGATGTATAGGGACCTTTAATTATCAAATTCAGGTGTTTTATTCAGTCCCATTGCCCAAGGTGTATAAAATCCACCCTACCACTGAAGTTTACCTTTACAGATATTGGTTAAAGGGGTTATCCAGCGCTACAAAAACATGGCCACTTTCCCCCTACTGTTGTCTCCAGTTTGGGTGGGGTTTTAAAACTCAGTTCCATTGAATTAAATGGAGCTTAATTGCAAACTACACCTGAACTGGAGACAACAGTAGGGGGAAAAGTGGCCATGTTTTTGTAGCGCTGGATAACCCCTTTAAGGAGTGGGTTGGAACTTGGATGTAATAATCAGTAATTGAGTCTAGACCAGAATATAATAAATAAATTCAAAATTGATTTGTGGTAGACAACCATTTCATAATGTGTACCCCTTTAGGTTCATCTTGGTGGGAACAGTTTAGGTTCAGCCCTTTACTTTTCTAGCATGACTGCACCCCAGTGCAAAGTCATGGTTGGTATAGAAGAACTAAATGGGTCATACAGAGTCCTGATTTTTAACCTATTCAACACCTTTGGGATACACTAGAACGCACAGGAAAAGTAAGTTAGATGTAACAGTCACTGTCACAGTACATAAGTATTGTTGTGAACTGTCCATGTGATCAAGAATATATACAGTATTTGCTTTGGAATGTCTTTTGGAATTATTACAACTGGAAATGTTCAAACTAATAAAATATGTAATTAACCTCGGCCAGTGAACATTGTTGAAAAAATATATATATACACAGTGCCAGAATTGCTAATTTTTGGTCACGTCGCTTCAACAAGATTTTCAATAAAAAGGGATTAAAGGAGAACTTCACATAAGGAAAATTTGTTTTCTATTAAAAGTACATTTAAAGTTATATAGATGTGTGTATACAATGTATTACCGTATCTGTGAGATTCTGCCACACTGACAGAAATCCAGGAAGTGAAGAAAAATGGCCTCTGTGCCAATTCACATTGTCTCCTGCTCCCACTGCTCTCCCACCCTAGGAGACAAATCTTCCATGCCTCTGTCTCACATTGTGTGTGTTTGCTAGGTACAGGCTGATGATGCAGACGGGGGGCAGGGCGTGATGTCACAGGAGGCTTGGCTGGATCTCCCAATCCCCTGAGTGATTCACCATCTCTGATTGGCCAGAAGCAGCTGCTGCAAGGATTGTGGACTGTGATGAACAGCTGAGGGAAAGCATTGCATTCTGGAACCAGTACTGCATTCTAGGAACTGCTCAACCAGGAAGTACAGAAACACAATAGAGAACAAAACTCCACAAAACAAATGGATTTTTGGTAGTTTCAAAACTGGGATAGGTAGGTAAGTAATGCGTTATGCTTCTGCAGAGGTTTCAATTTTTTTTATCCTCTACCTGGAGTTCCCCTTTAAAAATTTATATGTAACACAAAATATTGCTAATAATAACTAAAGCTCAGTATGCAAAGAGAAAGCATTCACAAAGCTTAGTGGATGGAAGAGTGGAAGAGGTATGGGTAGAAATGAACGAATCTACAGGATGAACATTAGGTTTGGCTGTCGGCCATCTACCTTAGAAGACCTCTCCGCTCTGCGTGCCTGGAAAACCTAAATGCAGTCCTGAACTCCTGAGCAGAGTTCAAAGGCAGTCAGCTGACAAGCCGATGCCGAGCATAACGAAGCACTTTGGTTCATTCATACTGTAGATTTTCTCATCTGTAGGTATCAGGACATGGCAACAAAATTCAGTAAAACAACAAAACTCTCCTAACATTTAATGGACATGTGAGGAGCCTGGTGAAGTTTGGGGGCTCAGGCTTCTTAAATTATTCTCAAGTGAAACCTCTGTTAATCAGACTTTTTTCCCAAGAAATCTTTGACATACATTCAAGGCAAAAGGCGGTCTGGAAATTCTATACAGCTCTCCATAATGATGGTGATCTGATCTGATATACTTCACTGATGTGTGACAGATTTCTTGTATTGTGAATGAAAATTTTCTGCAAAAACAGAGCCTTGAAGAAGGGCAGTGAGTCAATATGGTCATCTCTATGGAACATAGTAAACTATAGTCCAACATACTGTATCCCAGGGGTATATATTATTTTTTTTAACCCTTAGAGGACCGGGCAAATTTAAATTTTTGCGATTTCATTTTTTCCTCCTTGTGCTTAAAAGGCCATAGCACTTGCATTTTTTCACCTAGAAACCACTAATTGTACTTTGCAATGATGGGCTGAATTTGTTCATAAAGTACACTGCAAAAGCAGGAAAAAATTAAATGTGTGGTGAAATTGAAAAAAAAAGGGAATTTTTTTTATTTGGAGGGTTTTTGTTTTTACGCCGTTCGCCCTGGGGTAAAACTTGTTATATATGTTCCTCAAGTTGTGACAATTACAACGATATGTAACATGTATAACTTATTTTATTTGATGGCTCTTAAAAAATTCAAACCATTGTTAACAAATATATGTTCCTTAAAATCGCTCCATTCCCAGGCTTATAGCGCTTTTATCCTTTGGTCTATGGGGCTGTGTGAGGTGTCATTTTTTGCACCATGATGTGTTCTTTCTATCGGTATCTTGGTTGTGCATAAGCGACTTTTTCTGTATTTGATGCGACCATAAATGCGCAATTTTGCACTTTGGGATTTTTTTGCCCTTACACCGTTTACCGTGCGAGATCAGGAATGTGATAAATTAATATTTTGGGCAATACCAAACATGTTTACTTATTTATTTATTTTTATTTATAACATGAGAAAAGGGGGGTGATTCAAACTTTTATTAGGGGAGGGGGCTTTTTATTAATAAAAACACTTTTTTTTTTTTACACTTATACTAGAAGCCCCCCTAGGGTTATTACCCCTGGGGTTAGGGTTGTTCCCCCTGGGGGACTTCTAGTATAATCTCATTGAGATCAGTGCCAAGTGCGGAGCCGGGATCAGCGTCATTACGGCACAGACCCCGGCAGGTACGGGACAAGAGGATCGCCCCTACGCGATCGCGTCGCATGGGGGGGGGGGGGGGGAATATCCCCACTAGAAACCAGGGAACAGGCTGCATATAGTAATCAGATGCAGCTGTCAACTTTGACAGTTGCATCTGATTACTTAATTAGCGGGCACGGCGATCGGACCATGCCCACTAATAGCCGCGGTCCCGCTCTTAATCAGCATCAGTATATGTACCCCATATAGTATATGCCCCCCTTTGCTGTGCAGCATCTCCATATAGAATATCCCCCCTGCTGTGCAGCATCACCATATAGAATACCCCTGCTGTGCAGCATATCCATATAGAATCCCCCTGCTGTGCAGCATGCCCATATGATAATAATGCCCCATACACTACCCCACCTGCCCCCCTCTTACACACACTATCCTACCTGACCCCCCCTACACACACTATCCCACCTGACCCCCCCTACACACACTATCGCACCTGACCTCCCCCTACGCACACTATCCCACCTGACCCCCCCCCCTACACACACTATCCCACCTGGCCACCCCCCACACCCCCCACACACACACACGCACACTACCCCACCTAGCCACCATGCTCAAACACACAGTCAACCCCCCCGCGGCTATCCTCTGGGTTACAATACTTACCAATTGGGTGCCGATATCGCCGGCTGTGGGGCAGGCCAGGTGACGTAATTTGAGCGGGGAGAGAGAAGAGGGGCGCCGCAAGAGCGTGGAACCGCTGCGGCCATCCCTCCAATGAATCAAGGGCCGGATGACGTCACTGGAGCAGCGTGGGGTCCGGCCTCGGGGAGAGAGCTGCCGTGAGTGTGGGGGTGCTGCAGGGTGCCCCATGCGACGGCCCTGACCCTGTAGCATGACGTCAGTAGGCAAAAGATTCGGGGCAGGGAACTTCCTATCCGGGGCAATGGCCCCGAATCTTAATGCCTAGCAACGCCACTGCTGTATCCTGCTACTTTGTCTTTTCCTGTCTATTAGTTTGTTGGGGCAGTTTCTATGTATCTGTTTCACAGCAGATCTATAACTCTGGATCAGCTGGTCTTGACTGTTCAGCTCTGGGCTAATTACACCGTGTTCCCAATTAGTAAGCCTCACTTTAACCTCTTAACTTGCCTTTAATTTTTTAAGACAATTGAAAGCTTCAATAGAAATTTTTTCAAATTTACACAAGAATTTCAAAATCGGAGTTTTCAAGGGACCAGTTCACGTTTTAAGTGTGAGGTGAGTGTATGTTATAAAGCCCCACGAACCACCCCATTTCAGAAACTGCACCCCCCAAACTGTGCAAAAGTTAATCCAGAAAGGTTTTTTTTTTTTTTTTTACCCTTTAGGTGAGTCACAGAAATAAAAGCTAAGTGTGTAAGAAAATTGAAATTATAATTTTCTGTGCAGAAATTTTATTGCAATCTAATATCTTTCATAATTATAAACCTATTACCAGAGAAATGCACCCCAATATTTATTACCCCGTTTCTGCAGTTTATAGAAATATCCCATATGTGGCCGTATTGCGCTATATGACGCAACCACAAGCCTCAAATATAAAGGAGCGCATAGTCAATTTCAATGCCGTTATATTTGCACTTCAGGTTGGCAGAGGCTCTGGGCTGCCAAAACATAAAAAACACCCTTAAAGGCACACTATTTAGAAAACTAAACCCCTAACACTAACAAGGGCTGCGGTGAGCATTTGGAACCCACAGGTGCTTCACAGATTTTCAGAACAATGTGGCATGAAAAATGAAATTTTTTACACTAAAACATTGTTCTAGCCTTTAATTTTTCATTTTTACAAGGAGATAAAAGAAAAAAAAACACAAAACGTGTAGCGCAGTTTCTCCCGAGTACAGAAATACCGCACATGTGGACATAAAGTGCCAAGCGGGCGCAGGACGAGCCTTCAAAGGGAAGGAGCGCCAATTTCACTGGAATGGATTTCAAGGGCCATGTCGCATTTACAAAGCCCCCATACAGCCAAAACAGTGGAAACCCCCCACAAGTGACCCAATGCTGGAAACTACACCCCTCAAGGAATCTAACAGGGGGTACATTGAGCATATGGACCCCACTAGTGATGGGCACAAATGTGGAACATTGTGACGTGAAAGTGAAAATTATTTTTTTTTTACTTTCATGGCACAAATGTGGCTGTCATCAAGGGGTCCATATGCTCACTGCACCCCTTGTTAGATTCCTTGAGGGGTGTAGTTTCCATAATGGGGTCACTTGTGGGGAGTTTTCACTGTCTTGGCAGCACAGGGGCTTGTAAATGCGACATGGCGTTCATCATTCATTCTAGCCAAATCCAGCATCCAAAACCCAAAATGGCGCTCCTTCCATTCGGAGGCTTGCCCGGCACCCACATGGCACTTTATATTCACATGTGGGGTATTTACGGACTGGGGGGACATTGCTCTACACATTTTGTGTGGTTTTTTTCTTTTACCCCCTTATGAAAATGAAACATTCAAGGCTAGACCAACATTATAGTGTAAAAAAAAATTATATTTCATTTTCCACATATTTATTTTTTATATTGTTCACATATGTGCCAGTAACCAGTGTGGTCTAAATGCTCACTACACCCCTTGTTAGATTCCTTGTGAGGTGTAGTTTCCATAATGGGGTCACTTGTGGGGGGTTTCAACTGTCTTGATAAAAAATGTCTGTTAAATACAACATGGCCCTCGGAAATCCATTCCAGACAAATTCAGCCTCCAAAAGCCAAATGGCGCTCCTTCCCTTTGGAGGCTCGTCCTGCGCCCACTTGGCACCTTATGTCTACATGTGGAGTATTTCCATACTCAGGGAAAATTGCTCTACACATTTTTTTTTAATCTTTAAACCCCTTGTGGAAATGAAAATGTCAAGACTAGATCAATGATTATATGTAAAAATGTTACATTTTTTTTTACACTAAATGTTGGTCTAGCCTTGATTTTTCCACAAGGGGTTAAAAGAGAATATAAATGCAAAACGCGTAGGGTAATTACCCGACTACGAAAATACTCCTCATGTGGGCATAATGTGCCATATGGGCACAGAGCGCCATTTAGAGGCTGGAATAGAGGATGGAGGCCATGTCCCATTTACAAAGTCCCTGTGCTGCCAGGACAGTGGAAACCCCCCACAAATGACCCCATTCTGGAAACTACACCCCTCAAGAAATCTAAAAATGGGTGCAAAGAGCATGTGGATCCCAATGGTGATGGGCACACATGTAGAATGTGTGCTGCGAAAATGAAAAATACAATTTTTTTCATTTTCACGGCACAAATCACCAAGGGGTCTATATGGAAATGGGGACCATGCCTATTTAGTTGGGGAAAAGGGACAATTTTAATTTATTTTTGGGTATTATGCCAATTATTAGTTTATAAGGTTGAAAAGGACAGGAGTCCATCAAATTCAACCTGTGTTGATCCAGAGTAAGGCAAAAAACCCTCATGAGGCAGACGACAGTAGCCTTATCACAGGGAAAAAATTCCCTGTATTATAGCAGCCATCTCCCCCCGATGGCGTACCGGTGGCCCACGGCGCTCTCTTAAAGGGCCCCATGGGTCCTTAAGTGACAGGATTCCATGATGTACCAGTATGGCATGGGTCCTTAAGAGGTTAAAGCGATGTTCACACAACTACTATTTTTGAAAAGATTAAAAACTGTCAAAACAATGAAAACAACGCCCGTTCTCCTCAGCCTGGGCGACATTGCATTGATTTCAATGCACACGCTGCACCAACAATGGCCGCACAAGATAATGATCATGCCAATTAATAACAGCCGCTGTTCCATGCATGCACATATGCAGTGTGTTCCTCCATGTTGTGTATGGAAATCAATACTTAATTGATTTCCAGACACACCCTGAATGGGCCATATGGAAACTATTCCTGCGGCTGTCAGAGCTCTGACGGCCGCAGGAACATACAAACACTAGCCGGTGTTCGGCCATTATAACAACAGCCGTTGTTATACAGTGTGTGTGAACATAGCCTGAAGATTTCTGGCTTTTGCAGTATGTTTCTTTGCATTTTTTTCCAGTATTCCTTGTGTTTTTACAAGTGTTGTTTGTTCCTTTTTAGGCTACTTCTTAATTAGTTCTTGCTTTACCCCTGTTTCTGCTTGTCTCAGTTTCCTAGTTGATTAGTTCCTTCCATTGAGTTTCTTTTCAGCTTTGTACTGTGTTTAAGTACCTCCTTAGCTAGGGTTAGTTTTTAGGTCTGGGGTATCAGAGGGATAGCTGTAGGAACAGTGAGGTCAGTGGAGTCTGATGTTGGGTTTAGAGTTCAAGGTTATCTAGGGAAAGGTTAGGGATAGCTAACTAGGATCAGTTTTTTTAGTTGTTCCTATTATTCAACTCCTGCCTTAATTCCTGACCATCATCATAATCCATAACAGAACAGCACTATGAAGTTACAGAGAAGCCCACTCGCCTATGTGATTGTTTATAGGCAGGTAACTGAGCGGGAGCTCAATGTTCCAGCAACTCCAGGCCAGGAGCAAACATATTATACCAAACCCGGAGGCCGCAGGAGTCATTTACTGTAATCGAATCCACTACAATCTTGGCAGTGCGTAAAGAAAAAAATAGAAAGAAAAATTTGGGGACAGATAAAATCTGTTCTCTGAAGACAGAAAAACAAACTTCTGTATTTGATTTCCTGGTACATTACCCTGGCGTGATATTCAAAGCAGATAAACCACCCCTTTCTCTTATTTGGAGATCTGGACTGGAAACAAGGCTGCGGTTGAAGTAAGAAGCCGCGATGTGTTTGTCAGATAATTGGCGGAGAATCACAAGAGGTGAAAAGCTGTGGTCAGCACAAAGAATGGCGGCGACTAAATGCGAGAATTCTCAAGACGATGAGACAGCGTTGTGCATGGATCTTAAACTGGGTTGTAGGTCAAGGAAGCGTAAAGAGTCACTGTCAATAAACAAGATCCACATAAATCCTCAGAGCTTCTGCGCCGTGGGGACATTTTTAAGCCAAGCACAAAAAATGCCAAACTTAATAAATGTCCCCCCTGGTCTCCTCTTACCAGGAGAGTCCTCTTAAGAGCCAGCTTCATCATAGCGTTTGATGGTTTTTATGGCTGCACCTGCTCGCAGGCGTTAATAATGATTCAAATCTACATCTGCTGGTTGTGGCGATGCAGGGCCAGAACCACTAAGGGGTAACTTTTGCCAGGGATAAAGGGGCAGGGCCTAATTTAAGACCAGTTTATGAGTACACCGGTCTTAATAAATGTCCCCCATATGTTTTTCTTTATATATGTGTTTTGTGTCTTTAATGGGACAAGGTAGAAAATTAAAGTAATACTTTGACCCTCTCACTTCACTTTATCGGTTAACAGTAAAACCTAGGCAGGGCTGATATGGTTGGTACAAATGTTTGACATCTCGAGGTACATTTCTGATGGAAGGCTTAAACAAAGTTTAAACGCAGACTTAACTGATCTTATCGACTGTAACTCTACATGTAACAAGTTTCTTTCACAAATACTAAACAGACATCTTACAAATGTGATAAACACACAAAAGCACAAACCGCAGCATTCCCTTGTGTTTGTGTTGCTCTTATGGGAGGGTTTTCCCGCTGACCTGAGTGGGTAAACAGATTGGCTGAGATGCTGGTTTTCCTTAGAAGCAGGTCTATAGATATTTCCTAGAATTGTTTCTTTAAGAAAACCACTGTTTGTTTGGTCCTGTGACATTTATTGCAGGAGGTAGTTATTATCCTATGAGCAAATAGATGGTTGTAGAAGCCTCAAGCTTTGTTTTGCAGCAGAGCTTCTAAGTCTATTTCTTCTGAGCTCTTCAAATTCATGGGGAGCAGATGATAATCTATGGATTTCTCAGAAGATTGCATGCAACAGACACAACTGTAGCGAACTGACTGTATACTCTGGATGTATTGTACAATCCTATGGTCAGGAATTGTATTTCTCCCCATAGATTGTTAGATCCTTTTGTCAGAATTCTTACTCTTCAGCCAATCACTGTCCGCGACAGGCCATCGGCCGCTCAGCCACTCGCTGGCTGAGACAGGCAGCGGCCTACAATTGGCTTAGTGGTTGGTGGCGTGTCAGTGCAGAGAAGGCTGAGCTAGAGACACCGGGAAGGCCTCCGAGGACACCTGGGAATGTGGTAAGGTGAGTTTTTACTTTATAATTTTATACTAAACACAAGGGCTGCACAGACATCGCTAATGGTGTCCGTGCAGCCCTTGCTGCTTGATAGTCAGCCCGTCTAATTGCCCAGTAAATGAGCGCTGATCTAGGACCCTTACTCCTCTTCCTCTTGTATATCCACTTATTCCCTATAGATTGTAAGCTCCTATGGTCATGACTCTTACTTCTCGTCTACCTCTTGTATCTACCTTGCATTCCTACCTATATAAAGCCCCAGGATTTAACCTGAGACCACAGACTGGGTGTATGGCCACATAATGAATCCATTCCAGGGGTTAACATACGGAATCTGTTTCCTTCAGGATCGCAGTCTGTGATTGCTGACACGGAACGCTTAGACAGCGTGTGTTTCCGATTTGTAAAGGAGTATTGTTCGGCTCCTGAGTGGTGAATATGACAGAGATCTGGCTGTAGAGCAGATGTTTAGTAATTTAGCCATTATACATGAGTCACACAATGAAGAGCCATGAAACAGATGAGGTGGCCCTTCACAGACAGCGTTAACAGCAGGAGACTTGGTGAGAAGAGGAAATGTGATGACATTATGTGTAATTTACACAGATTATACACCAGGTGCATGCTCACAAGATTTCCTTCATATATTAGGGCAATAAAGACTAAATTTTAGTCAAGGCTAGGTTATATGGTATCCAAATTCCTCCAATCATCCTGCAAAACCATTCTGACCTTGGGCTAGGTGAGCAAGTAGAAAGAAATGGTGGACGTTCCGGCATATTCTGTGACTTATTTGGCCGCCCTTCTCAGCTTCCACTAGTCATTTAGTTCAGTACGGATGGTGAACAAAACCCCTGTTTGCTACTTTATTGCTGAAAAGGCACAGCCTCAATAAATGAGTTAGGTAACCAGGTGCACAGTATAGACGTTCAAAAAAACCACAAGACAGAAAAGAAAAAAGGTTCTTGTTGGCCAAACAATACTGGCACACCAAAAATATCAAATGCAAATCTTTATTGAAAATGCACTTTACAACAATATGAGATGATGAGTTCCACCTCAAAGATAAAAACACTTAAAAACTGAACTCCATGAGACTGTATGGTATAACAATACCAAAGACAGCATCCTCAAACAATAATAGCAATTCTCCCTATGTATAATATGTAGCTAGTCACACAGTCTCCATATTGTGCAGACAAAGCAACACGAACACAACATATAAAAGTGCTAGTGCATGAAGTACTAGTCCTGAAAAGAAATACCAATGATGCACTGTAGATAAAATACCAAAAACCTTTAAAGGAGAATTCGCACAAAACTGAAAAAAGGCAGCCAGACGGGGGTGGGGGAAAAAAAATAAGCAATGTAAATTTACTTATTCTCGTGTCCCATAGCGCTGCTCCAAGGTCCAGCTGACAGTCGTCACTGTCCTGCAGCTCTTCTAGCTGCAACGTCACGTACCCAGCTGAGTGATTGCCTGCTCAGCCAATCAGGGACTGGGAAGCTTGTACCCCCCCACCCCCTTCCTGCCGGTTTTTCAATGCAACAACAAGTAAACCATAGGGGAGATTTATCAGACGTGGTGTAAAGTGAAACTGGCTCAGTTACCCCTAGTAACCAATCAGATTCCACCTTTCATTCCTCACCGACACTTTGGAAAATGAAAGGTGGAATCTGATTGGTTGCTAGGGACAACTGAGCCAGTTTCACTATACACCATGTTTGATAAATCTCCCCTCATGTCCTATAAGGAAAATGGCTGGAAAAAAATACCAAAAAGTGATAGAATGATAGATAGGTAGAGAGTGGGATGCAGTCCAACCGAGCCTAATACATTCTGTTTGCATTCTGGACCTCCTCAGGGGTCATACCCCTGTTCTCCTCACAGGTTGAGTTTTCAGAGCTAAGACACGTACCTATGAGACATTTCTGACTTTTCTTACTAAAACACTGAAAACACTAAACACAACAATGTAACAAAAAGTATCTCAATTCCAATTTTGCCTAAGGCCCCGTTCCCACTGAGCAAAACTAGCGGAACATGTTCATTCTTCAGCGCAGACAGGGCAGGAGCTCGCACCTCCCATAGACTCCCATTATGAGTGGGATGCTAACGGCATTCCGCAGCGGACAATTCCGCCGTGGAATTCCGCTAGTTTTGCTCAGTGGGAACGGGGCCTAATTTTACAATGAAGAATTAGAAATATATAAAGAAACCTTACACTACAGACATCTGAAGCAGCCATCTTCTGCAAATTTGCCCAAATGAGGTGTATGGGGACCATTGGACTTTCTACCAACAGTAAATGTGTCTGGCTGCAGCAGGTGCCTCCCCCCTCTGCAGCAGAACAAAAGGATAGTTAAAGGAATTAACCCATTATGACAAATAGGTATAAACTAATACATTGTGACATTAAAGATATTTATGAAAACCTATTATTTAACCCCTTCATGACCGAGGTCATTGATGCCTGGATCTAATTAATGCAATTTTCCTCCACGCCTTCGAAGAGCCATAGCGTTTTTATTTTGCCACCTACAGGGCTGGTTGGGATGTCATATTTTGCACTATGACCTATAGTTTTTATTGGTATTATAATGGTCCAAAAGAAAATTTTTGATCCCTTTTTATAATTTTTTTTTCTGATATATATATTTAAAAAAAAAATAGCAAACCTGGTGTTTTTTTTTCCGTTTACATGTATTTATTTATTTTACATATTTTAATTTTATAATGGGCAAGGAGGTATTTTAAACTTTTATTGGGGGGGGGGGGTTATACATTTTTTTTAATGCTTAAATTTTACACATGCAATCATTAGATTGCATATACTGATCTACAGTATGCTATGCCATAGCATAGCATAGATCAGTACTATTGGCGATCTGTACATAGTGCTACCTAGTTTTAGTGCTTGGCTCTGCTGAGGAACAATGGAACTGACATTGATATGAGGTTTGTGAGGCTAGCTCTATGATGTGGCATTGTGACTGGCACTATTACGAAGTTACTTTGACTGGCATTGTTTTGGAGGTGTCGGTAGTTCAGTAATAGGAAGGAGGGAGTGGCATTGTAGTAAATGGGGCGCTGTGGCTGGCATTCTTACGGGTTTACTGAGGGCCATTAAGATTAACCCCCAAAAAGTTTGTACTTTATTTTTTTTTACCATATGGTGGAAGTCAGCTGTGATAGTCCAGCTTTGTGTAGTGTCATTAGATTCTCTGTATTAGTATTTTTATTACTTGAAGATTTAAAGGGAAACTATCAAGCAGGTTAGACAAATCTAACCTGCTGATAGCCTCCTAATACACAAGGAAGTTATTTCTCTTACTGTCCTCTGCGCTGTTCCAGGTTGTTAGCAGTATAATCCTCGGTCTGGAGCACCATTGGAGCACTGCCCCGCCCACTCTATTTTATGATCATTAGAAGAAGCATGCCGGCATGTCAATGGGGGCAGGGCAGTGCTCTTAATGGTGCTCCGGATCGAGGATTACACTGCTAACAACACGGGAACAGTGCCGAAGAGGAAGGTAAGAGACATACCTTCCTTCTCAACGTCCTGTGCACAATAGGGGGCTATCAGCAGGTTAGATTCCTCTAACCTGCTGATAGTTCCCCTTTAACACAAATTCTAAAAGATTCACAAACTTTATAGGATCACTGTGAGATGGGATATCCTTGGAACAAGGCAATCTCACATCCTCAACTTCCATGTCTGATAACCTTGACATAAATAAGTAACTTTCAATTGGCCAGCTGCCTGCAGGAAATCCTATTGACCTGCACAGAGTGGCAGGGATGTCTGCAGTGTCTATCCCTGTCTCGGATGTTTACCAGCATCTCCTGTGATGCTTCTTCACACAGGACGAGGAAGCGTTTTCCAAAATTTACATCACTACTTTTACCTTCTTTTGCATGTTTAACTTGAGTTGTTTGGAGGATCTCAGGACTTTCTCTCAGCAGCTTCTGTAAACCTCTGGAGAAATCTGGAGACTATTCCCTTCAGGCACGCATGAGGTTTCTTCACATGCAAAATAATAAGGCTTTACACATAGGTTTCTATTTGAAGTACTTCCCAAGGGAATTCAATTACTTCCTTATTGTTTCCTGATATTGTGCTCAATCACCTCCCCCCGGGTCTATCTGTCAGATATGCACCATGTGCCTTCACTCCATCCACAGCTTGTAATGGGCCTGGACTCCCTTCACTGTGCACACACCAGCAGCACGCATAAGAAGAGCACTAACCGTATAGTCTGGAGCTTATAACAGTGCGGATGCGTTATAAGAGGAGGAGCGGCTGATATCAGGTACACATATGAATGTAAATATACTGCCTGGAAAAATTCTACAATCTCTACAGTGAGAAAGTGGTCACCAAATTCATTTTACTTAGGAGCAAATGCAAAAATAAACCATACAACAAAAACAGTGTTTAATAGCTGACAGGGGCGTAGCTAGGATTCACGGGGCCCCATAGCAAAAATTTTTAAGGCCCCACCCCCATATTTTTCGCTTTATAGGACGCGCCTTTTGATAAGACGCACCCCTGATTTTAGGGGGGAAAATAGAAAAAAAATATTTTGCTTATTGTCACAGTTTGGAGATAGCAGCAGTGTAATTGGTGCCAATCCCCCCATATAGTGCCCCACATAGTAGCCAATGCCCCCATAATATAGTGCTCCCCATATAGTAGCCAATGCCCCCACATAGTGCCCCTACATAGTAGCCAATGCCCCCACATAGTAGCCAATGCCCCCATATAGTAGCCAATACCCCCACATAGTAGCCAATGCCCCCATATAGTGCCCCCCATATAGTAGCCAATGCCCCCATATAGTGCCCCCCATATAGTAGCCAATGCCCCCATATAGTAGCCAATGCCCCCATATAGTAGCCAATACCCCCACATAGTAGCCAATGCCCCCATATAGTGCCCCCCATATAGTAGCCAATGCCCCCATACAGTAGCCAATGCCGCCATATAGTAGCCAATGCCCCCATACAGTGCCCCCATAGAAGACAGTGCCCCCCATAGTAGCCAATGCCCCCATACAGTGCCCCCATAGAAGACAGTGCCCCCATAGTAGCTAATGCCCCCAGACAGTAGCCAATGCCCCATATAGTGCCCCCATAGTAGCCCCCCTGCGACCAGAAAAACAACAAACAGGCTACTCACCTGTCCGCCGGCCCCAGCAGCTCCTCTCCCGACACTCCGGTCTCCCGTCATCCTCATCTGCCGCTGCAGAACACTTCCGGGACACAGGCAGCGTCTCTGTACCCCGCTGCCTGTGCCGGAGGATGACGGGAGACCGGAGTGTCGGGAGAGGAGCTGCTGGGGCCGGCGGACAGGTGAGTAGGACAGTGATCCCCTCCGCCTGCCCAGCCCGCCCCCTCCATCGCCGCTTAGCCGATCAGGAGCCCAGGAAAGTGCTGCTCATTGCACTTTCCCGGGCTTCTGATCGGCTCAGCTGAGCGGCGATAGAAGGGGCGGGCGGGGCGGGCGGGGGATGGCTCAGGGCCGCTCACTATGCATATACATAGTGAGCGGCAATACAGGGGGCGGGGGCATGTTTTAACGCGGGGGCCCGGGCCCCCTGAACCCCCGGGCCCCATAGCGACGGCGTACCCTGCCCCCATGGTAGCTACGCCAGTGATAGCTGAACACCCTGGCTTCATGACACATAAAATAGATAAAAAGTTAATTATTTTATTAGCATTGAGGAAGAAATTCACAAGTTCATCTATACCCCTGACCTGGGACAGATCATAGAGTCCCACGGCTTCAGGTACCACCTCTACGCCAATGACACTCATATCTACCTTTCCGGACCAGTTGTCACCTCTTTGCTATCCAGAATGTCTTTTGGCCACATCTTCCTTCTTCTCCTCCCGCTTTCTAAAGCTCAACATGAACAAAACAGAACTAATCATCTTTCCCCCCATCTCGCTCCTTCCTGCCATCTAATCTGTCAATCACTATCAATGGCTCCACTCTGTCCCCTGTCCCCCAAGTCCGCTGCCTTGGGGTCACCTTTCACTCTGCCCTGTCTTTTAAAAAACACATTCAGGCCCTGACCACCTCCTGCCACCTTCACCTTAAAACATTTCCAGAATCCGATCTTTTCTCACCCCTGACTCAACAAAACTGCTGGTACATGCTCTTATTATCTCCCGCTTGGACTACTGCAACATCCTCATCTCTGGCCTTCCAGCTAAAATCCTTGCTCCCCTCCAGTCTATCTTCTACTCTGCTTCCAGACTGATCCACCTTTCCCCTTACTTTGCCTTTGCCTTTGCCTCTCCCCTCTGCCAATCCCTTTACTGGCTGCCCATTGCCCAACGTGTTCACTTTAAGTTGTTGACTTTGACGTACAAGGCCATCCACAACCTGTCCCCTCCATACATCTCTGACCTGATATGCCGCTACTGTCCCTCACGCAACCTTCGATCCTCCAGTGACCTCCTTTTATGCTCCCCCTTGTTGGTACCTCGCACAGCCACCTCCAAGACATTGCCCGAGCCTCCCCCATACTCTGAAACTCACTACCCTGACACATCCGTCTCTCATCCACCATCAAGTCCTTCAAAAGTAACTTGAAAACCCATCTCTTCAAACTAGGCTACAACCTACAATAATTCTGCATCACACTTGACTGGCTGCACTTTACCTCCTGTTTCTCTCCTAGTACCTTATAGATTGTAAGCCCTCGCAGGCAGGGTCCTCTTCCCCCCTGTACAAGTCTGCCATTTGCCTTCATGTAATGTGTTTTTGATCTTGTAATGTTCCTGTTTGTTACCCCTATTATTGTATAGCGCTCTTGAATTAAGCGTGCTTTATAAAAAATAAATAATAATAATAAAAAAAGTCTACCACAAGTCCAACACAAGTCTGCTACAAGTCCAACACAAGTCTACTAATAAAAGGGAAAACGCCTATAGACCTTACCAATCTATGGACTTAGCTCATTGATAGAAAACATGTAAAACCCAACAAAGAGTATGGCAGAAGATGGTAGTTGTTCGCAGCTGGCTGTGTGTAAACTATGGTGGAAAGTATAAAGTAAATGGAAAGATTATTAAGGGAGAACATACAGATAGAGTAAAAAAGACTTCAGTCTGGAGAGAAAGCTCACAACAATATGAAAGAAAGATGATGTCCCACAAAACATATGAGAAACTAATGGAGGAAAAAGAAATCAGTGACAAAAAGAAATTGCTGAATGTAATGGGATTTTAAATTAAAAAATAACATGTAAACCGAATAGAACAAGGATACAGAAGAATCCTGGAGGGTAAGACCCTGGACGTAGCCACGATAACCAGGATGGAGATCTCCTTTCCTTATATTTCAGGCAACATTTCGAGAACTAGCGTACTCTACTAATTAAGGACAAAGGGGGAGATTTATCAAAGGGTGTAAAATTTAGACTGGTGCAAACTTGCCACAGCAACCAATCACAGCTCCTCTTTTCTTTCACCAGACCTGCAAGCTGAGCTGTAATTGGCTGCTGTGGGCAGTTTGCACCAGTCTAAATTTTACACCCTTTGATAAATCTCCCCCAAAATGTATAATGTTTTATGCTGCATCTAAATAATTTCTACAAGATTTGGATCCTCCGTTTATGGCAATTTACACATAACATCTAAACCACACTACTGATACTTTCACCAGAGATTTCTCAGACATCCCAAGATGGGTTTTACACCTGGCTGCTGAGCACAGGGACCAGACTGTGGGACTGAAGTGTTATAAAATTCTCTTGAACTGAACGCTCTGTTCTCTGTGTAAACTATAATATTCACGTTTAATGCGTCTCACATTTATCACATTAGCAGCAATGGAACATTAAAAACAGACATTGCTACTACTAGAATGAGGTATAAATCTTTTTGTGGAAGTACATTGCATTACTTATTTTAAATTGATGTTTAGTTAACAAAACACAAGTCACATCCAGAGCTGCATTCAAAATTCTGCTGGCTTTCTGTTATCAAAGACCAGAACACTGGGAGACCTCAGATGACACGCCCAATAGTAATGTAATGTAATGACTATATTGCCCAAAAATTTGTTTTTGGTGTTGTTGCTCAGCTTGCATAACACTGGATATGCTATTTGAGCTGGTTATATACATTAGATAGTAGATGGGCATCTACCACATCTCATCCTGGATGTCTGCCAGAAGCCCAGGCACTTGAGCTAGGGTGCCCTATAAATACTTGCTCCCTAAGATCATTTATTGCCAGGGGGCCAGCACGCATCTGTACAGCGAGGACACTGGGAATTCTTCTTGTTTTTACGTTTTTTTTCCTGGCACAGGCCACAGGATATTTTTAGGTGCATTGTGCACTTTCCTGTTTGTTTTATAATAACAATCCTAAAATAATCACAGAAATTGTGTGAAATTTTCAGATATTTTAATGACACATTGGAGTATAAGCTGCGGAATGTGAGTTATATAGAGAATAGCTGCTCCTGAGGGAGATGAAGCCTCAGAATGAGCTTCTTACCTTGGAACCCCTGGAATACACTGTTTCCCGGTCCTATGAACCCTGCCAAGATCTACCCAAGTAACATGACAGCAGACACAGATATACACAGAATGGCCCCTTTTAGTAGAGCCTGCAATCATTTCACAATTGTCCATTCCCTGTATAGAAATCAGACCCGTGAACGTCAAGTGCAGCAAAAAAACAAAACAAAAAAACTGACTATTTTTCTGTTGATCTGTCTCAGGCTGCATTTACACGGAAAGCCTGTAACGGACTTCTCCTCCCGCCCAGACAGCATCTGTGATAAGATGCTGGGAGTGGGGGAACTGTACAGATATGCGCCACGCTGTAATGACAGCGCCGCTTAGCTTATTCATTACAGAGCGGCGCATATCTGTACAGTTCCCCCGCTCACAGCATCTTATCACGGATACTGTCCGTGCGAAACACGGAACGTGTGAAAGCAGCCTCAGTGTGAATCCACATTTGATGGGAAAATCCAGACATCTGCCTATAAAGGATGTCTGGTTATTAGACTTGAGCGAATCTCAAGCATGCTCGGGTCCATCTGAATCCGAGCGTGTGGCATTTGGTTACCAGTGCCTGCAGAAGTTGGAATGCTGCCCTTGGGAGCAGCCTATGGTTGTACCCATGTTTTCCAGGCATAAGGTCGTCTTAGAAGAAGCAATTTTTAACGATAAAGGACTAAAGATAAACAATTGCAAATGATAGTTTCTCGTTAACCTGAAATCGTTCACCATATTACACAGAATGATAGTTGTTTTTTTTTTAATAAAGTTTTATTTGGTTTTCCAAAGAAATAAAAAGGACATTTATGAAGTAATGCACAAAATCTCGTAAACACAGTAGTTACAGGAAAACAGCAATACAAAAACACAACCATGATAATACAGGATTGTTGCGGTCAAGAGTTTCCATCGCTTTCAGCAGATGGAAGGGGGAGATGGAAGTGGCAGGACAAATACGGGTCCAGCCTGCTGCTAAACACTGGTGTATATGCGGCCGTGTGTACAGAAAAGGAGGGCCAGGGTATATCATGTGCAAGTTACTCGTGGCCTCTTGACGAAGGCGGTAACCTTAGGGGCCCTAGGGTGTTAGCAATGTCCGCCTTACAGTACAACTCCGTTAGGCGGAATGGGCGAACTATGTTCGCAATTTCTTGAGTGTCGTAGTGTGCAATAAGGAATGTTCTCCATTTCTGGAAGAATTTCTTAGTGCCTCTCTTCTTATGTCTTTCAGCATCAATACGATCCACCCCAAAGAATTGTTTTAGTTGCGATATAACTAAGGGAAGGTCAGGAGGGGAGGCCAATTGAGAAATAGGCATCTAAGAGCCACTAATAGGATTACACTTACCAGTTGTGGAGGTGCACGCCCCTCATCCACCTCTTCGTGGGGGACGCAGCTGATGGAATAGTACAGTTTGAGGCGTCAAAGCCAGTCTAATTTTCCAATATCTCTGTATATAGGCAAGTACTTCCTGACAAAATTGTGCAGTATAAGTGCAGGACCATACGCCGTGCCATAGGTTGGTAAGAGGGATCTTACATTCAGGGCATGAAGTAATTCTGTCGGGGAAAGCAGGAGATGGGAGAATGTTAAAGCCATATAAGGCCCCATGGGCCAGCTTGAGAATGATAGTTGTTAGTTGCGATTGTTTACTGCATCTTAATTACTGCAAGATAATCGTCCCGTGTAATAGGGACCTTAGTGCTGCATCCAACCTCTTCAGCCACCAGTAATTAAGTGTCGCACGCTCAGATTCGAATGGACCCAGCATGCACAAGATTTGCTCATCTCTACTGGTCACTGGTACTAGACCAACCAGAGGCCAGGATCTCACTGCTAACCTTATGAGGGTTTTCTCATGTAGCAGTGCTAAGAGTATACAGAGAATGGTGGGATCAAAGAAAAACATCCAGCGAAAGGAGATTTTTTGGACAGAAAAAACTCATCACCAAAAGGGGTCAGAGAAGGATGTCAAGAATTGTTCAGATCAGCACAGTTAGAAAACTGCAGCCAAATACAATGGTCCGACTTATGTGCCCTAACCCACAAGTTGCCCCTCCTTAGCACAAATGAGCTATAACAGCAGGAGACCTGCTTCAGCGCTATTGTGTCTAAGAGAATTACAAAGGTGAGACTCCAGGGGCAAAAGAGCAAAGACATTATGTCACTGAGCAGTGGAAAACCAAGGCCTGGTCAGGTGCATCCAGATGTCTGTGGGAAAACATGGCCAGTCAGATGGATTCAGATCCTTGTTGAGAAACATGGCCTTGTTGGATGGATCCAGATCACTGTGGAGAAAAATGGTCGGTCACAGGCTCGGAATGGACCACCGGGGAACCGGGGGTTTCCCTGGTGGGCCCTGGAGCTACAGTGGGCCCCCCCCCCCCAGCAGTCGTGACTGTGCCTGGCAGTCTCCATGAATTAGTATCAGCATCGGAGCTGCCTGGCACGGCACAGCGCAGTGATTTCTTCCAGGGCAGTAAGTAACACGGGGGAGGAAGGCATGGTTATAGCGCATGGGTGCGCGGGGTTGTGGCGCAGTGTAAGCAGAGCCTGGAGGACAGAGCAGAGAACAGCACCTGGAGAGTCCCGGTAACAATCATGAGGAGGGAGGGGAGTTGTGTGACTGGAGATGCTGCTGCTGAACATGATGCAGTGCTGTTGTGGAATTAGAAGTGTCCCAGAAATGGGGGGTGGGGGGTTAGGGGTGCTGTCGGGATGCTGCTGCTGCTGGAGGAATTTGGAGTGGCCAGGTAATGACTCGGGGGTGGGGGGTTGCCTTCGGGATGTTTCTGCTGTGCTGCTGGAAATAAAGCGAGGCCATTTTTTCTGACATTTAAAGTGACTGTGTACCCACAATCCGACCCCCCCCCCCCCCCCAAACCTCTTGTACCTTTGGATAGCTGCTTTTAATCCAAGATCTGTCCTGCGGTCCGTTCGGCAGGTGATGCAGCTTTTGTCCTAAAAAAATACTTTCAAACTTGAAGCCCCGTGCCAAACGGGAGTATCTGTGCCCTAACTTTGCACAACCTCTCTGTCCCTCCTCCCCGCCCTCCTCATCATTAGGAATGCTCCAGGCAAATTGCCTCCTATTACTCACCTGTGTTAGCCCGGCACATGGGCTGGATCGCTAAGGACCTGTGCAATGTTCAGCATGGAGAAAATGTTTCAGTGGCATTCCTAATGATGAAGAGGGTGGGGAGGAGGGACGGAGGGGTGGTGCAAAGTTAGAACACAGATACTCCCGTTTGGCACGGGCTTCAAATTTAAAAGTTTTTTTTTTTAGGACATTAACTGCATCACCTGCCGAACAGACCCCAGGACAGATCTTGGATTAAAAGCAGCTATCCGAAGGTACAAGTGGTTTAGGGCACATACCGACTGTGGCTGCAGCAGGAGCTTTATACCGGGGAAAAATGACTTTTATTCCCCTGGCTCGTGACAGACATGGGCGAAAAAGTAGTCATCTGGGCGGCTCCTCGCCCGTGTCTAGTCACAACGTTCTGCCTGTCAGTGCACTCAGAGAGGATAAATGACAGGCAGAGAGGTCCGTTACTGTCCTATGCTGTGCAGCAGGGAACCATATCAGCACAATTGTGCTGATTGCTTACCTTTAGGCTTGCATACTGTATTATGTGCTAAAAGGTGCGTTCATGTCAGTGAGGCCTACAAATGATCAGGTACTATTTCCATGTACAGTTAATATTGGGTGGGTCCTTTAGGATCAATTTCCCTGGTGGGCCCTAGGTGGTCCAGTCCGACCCTGGTCGGTCTGGTGGATCCATATCTCTGTGGAGAAATATGGCTCGATTAGATGGATTCAGATTTGTATAGAGGAACATGGTTCGGTCAGTTGGCGCTGGATCTCTGTAGAGAACATGGACGGTCAGATGGACCCCACCTCTCAGGTGTGAGCAGTTTCAGCTGGTGGAGGAGGTTTAGTAATGGACGGAAATGTTTTCTGGGTGTTTGGACAGTAGGCTTATCTAAGCATAAGAGGACTGTAATCAGGAAAATACACCATCCACAAAGGTCATATAGTAATGGATTGGCTTTGCGAACATAACAGTGACTTTTCCTTGCTTCCTCAGCCTACACAGTCCACAGATCCATTACATATCTCTGGGATGATGTGAAACAGGCTTGTTCAGAGCATGTCAGAACCACCATCTACTATGCGGTGAGAACTGCAAGAAGCAATCCTGTCCACATAGCCTTGTGCGATTTATGCCACAATGAATTGCTGTGGCTTTGAAGGCCAAAGGAGGACCAATCTGTTATTAGATGTGGTAATATAATAAAGGTGCCAGTCAGTGTATACCTATATCACAAATGTTTTTTAATACATAAGCCCCAACCTAGAGATCCCCCTTTATAAAGACAAGTAGAAACTAGACTAAGGGCCCTATTACACGGAGCGCGATTCGGTCGATTTTCAAAACAATTAGCCGCTGAAACGATCATTGGCTGATCATTTCTATAGACCCAGACCTAAAATCATCTGGCGTCGGGCACACATCGCTACGTGTAATAGCAACGCACGGCCGATGGCTGGTGACTAGAGATGAGCGAACCGGCCGAGGTTCCGGTTTGTATGAACCTGAACCAGGGGCGTAGCTAAGATTCATGGGGCCCCATAGCAAAAAACTGTATGGGGCCCCATGAATCCTGTACGCCCCTCCCCCCTTCCCCCGACAAACACAGACAATGACGCACATATACACACACACAGAGGCACATTAACATATATACAGATACGCCACTGACATACACACATATATACGCTGTAATGTAATTACACTAGTGCTGATGTGTAAACCATGAGTAGACTGTACACAGGGAAATCATCTCAGTGTAATAAGAAATACTCAACCAGAAATAAAAGAAAGTGCAGCAGATATTAGTGGTGGGTTCTTTTATTAGAGCCCAGCATTAATAGAAGCTGCTGCAGAACATCTTTGGGGGCAAACCTGTCAATCACTTGAGACACAACTGACATACACAAACACACACATATACACTAGTGTTACAGACATTGCTGACATACACACACATATAGCCACAGATACATACACATACTGACATATAAATATATACACAGATACACATATACACACACTGACATATACATATACCCACAGATACATATATACACTCACTGACACACATACACAGCACTTACAGCTCCCAGGCTTCCCCCCTCCTCCTCCTGTAGTCCGGGCTGATTTTCACATAGAAGTATTGAGGACCTTTGGGTCATGTGACCCAAAGGTCCTTCATCCCTCTCCTGTGCCGTCTGGCAGGTCCTGCTCCTCTGTTCAGCCCGCTCACCCGGCACTACAGTGAGGGGGCTGAACAGTGCAGTGGCGGGTCCCTGTCTTCATAGTAGTTACGCCACTGACCTGAACTCTCAGCTTCTGAGCCATAGGCCATAGCTATAGCCATAGCCTGTATCCCAGTTTTCCAGGCGGTCCTCAGGCTGTATCCACCCTCTCCACCGAGCAGGCAGACTGCGGGAATCAGAAGCCGAGAGTTCAGGTTAATACCAACCCGAACCTCGGCCGGTTCGCTCATCTCTACTGATGACTGTGGAATAAAATAATAAAGTATCTACTTACCTTACCATGTTCCAGGGTATCCTCAGGCCTTCCTTGGTCTCTACAGCTGCGGCTTTAGCTTCTGTTCCAGTCTCTGCACTGGCAGGCCGCACAGCCAATCACTGGCTGAGACAGAAACGTGGTGAGTGATTGGCTGAGCGGCCTGTCAATGCAGAGATGGGAACAGAAGGCAGAGTTGCAGACACCGGGGAAGGCCTGAGGATACCCGGGAACGAGGTAAGGTAAGTAAATACTTTATTATTTTACACTAGGGGCAAGGGCTGCATGGACATCGCAAACAATGTCCGTGCAGCCCTTGCTGCCTGATAGTTGGCCCATGGAATAGCGCAGTAAACGAGGGCCAATCTAGCAGATCTAGCAGTTTACACTTTATGATCGGGACGTGAAATAGGATCCTTAAAGAGGTTGTTTGGCCAGGATCCCTTTTTTGGCAGTGCCTGGGGGGGAGGGGAGTGAAGACAACTGCATCTACAACTGCATTCCGCTGCTCTGGTCCCCAGTTTCTAGACACTTTTAGCGTTCTGAAATTTGACGTGGCAGGTCTTCCAGTCAGTGTGCCTCCATTATTAATACATGTATGCTGTTATCAATGGTGCCAAAGTGCCCCATGAATATGCTATAAAGTGCGCATGAATAGTGTCAGATTGTCCACAGGATAAGTATCAGAGACAATTAGTATTGTGAGAATGCCTCCAGAAAGGCTGCCCACATAAATGGGGTGAATCAAGAATTCCATATATGACATGCCAGAATTCCAGAATGGCCAGAATTCTCCCATATACAGTGGTGCTTTGGATTATGAGCATAATTTTTTCCGGGACCAGGCTGTTTATCCAAATCTACTCTTAAATCAAAGCAAAGTTTCCCATAAGAAATAACTTAAATTCAGACAATTGGTTCCACGCCCCCCAAATTTTTTTTTTTTATTCTGAATAACATGTAGAACAGATAAAACAAACAATGAGAAACAGCTAAATATGTCATATTATAGGTTACTGTACAGTATAGCAATCAGCATGTGGAGTATAATGTATAGTAAGTGCATAAACCTGAAAAACAGCAGCAGTTTGTACATACAGAATGGAGATGCAGATCCCCATAATTCAGTAGCGTAATACAACAGGCTAGAACAGAGAAGCCGGGCTGCTATCAGAGATCTGTGTGGTCACATGACAGCAATGGGGAAGGGATGTGTGTTCAGCATGGACCAATCAGGAAGTAAAAATCACAGAGTTGTGCAGGAGGACAATGACAGAAACTTTTCTATACAGCAGTGCGAGCGGCTGACCCCTCGCAAAAGTCTGTACTTATTGTACTATTTTGGTGATGAAAGTAGTACTAAAGTACGCCACTAGATGTCGCTGTATTATGTAAGTGTATTTGGAAGCCGCACAGCTGAAGGATGTAAAGGGTTGTTATTTCTTTGTTTGTCACCTGAATCTGTTGACCAGTAGGAGTCTTGTTTTCTTCTTTCCTATCATCTCGCTTCTTGTTTTCTTCTGTTGCACTCTTCACCCACTCACAGCGCACTTTACATGCTGGGAGGAAGTAAGTCACATGGGTGGAGGGGGAGCAAGAACTTTTTCGTGTTGGACATTGTGGAGGAAGGACACAAGCTAGATAGATCTCCACAGTGGTCCTATCTGGGCCCTGGCCCTCTTCCAGGTCCCCGTACCTCAGTTCAGTCTTAGTCAGAAACCCGTATGGGAAGGACGAAAGACAGTACACCGCTAACAACTTTCTTACAAGTCACGCTACACAGCACTATGCACTGTTAAACCCCTCTTAGGAGAGGACAAGCCAGAGACAACCTCAATCCACACCGAGGACAAGGAGAAGTCACAGAGCAGGACAGTATCCACAAAAGCCAAAGAGCTAGGAACTGATCTAGATATAGCAAAGTTGCAGCAAGCCTATGAACTCTTTCTCGCAGCACGGGTGTCAGCAGGGAACCATCAGCATTCCGCTCATCCCAGGTAACAAGGTCTGGGGCCTGTGTCACCCTCTAGGAAGGTTCAGCCGAGTCTAGTGGGCATAAGGTGGTGTGAAGACTAAGTGAAAGTCAATACAAGGGCACAGGTGTTCTTCTTTTTCTTCTAAGTATTCTACCTCATCCTCTACCTTTACCTCATCCCGGCATAGCACAGTACTACATGGGGTGGGACTCTCAAGGCATCCTCCTCTCTGCTACTTTGTTCCTACGTACTACTCAGCACTACTCAGTCAACACATCTGTCTCCTACATTGCACTCCTACTACAGATCAGATTGTTGTATTGTCAAGTATTTATTCGGAACTATTGTCAAGTGTGTTATCCAGTGCCTTATCCACAGAAACCTCATACTCTTGACTCTGTATTACCTACTGCACATTTGCAAATTAGTAAACCAGACTTTATTAGACTAAAGAGACACAGTGATTCCTCGCAAACCACCGACACATCACACACCGCAGCCTTGGGACACTTCCATCACACCTGTGTGCCCTCCAGGCACTGGCGTCATGAGTTAACACCTCAAGGTCCGGCTGTATCTCGGCAAACCACCTCCGGCGTGGAGCCACACCGGACCACCTAGCAAGTGACCGGCCAATCCTCCGACATAGTAACATCATCACCAGGGACTCACACCACAGGTGTAAGTGCAGGCACATTATAGCAGCAGTGTGTATAGCTGAGCGTGAGTGCAGGCACATTATAGCAGCAGTGTGTATAGCTGAGTGTGAGTGCAGGCACATTACAGCAAGAATGGAGAGGATAGGAAACACAAGAGCTGACAGAGACTGCAGGGAGCATGAATGAATGAGCAGGATGTATGTGGGCACAGTTTAGCAGCACACTCTGTCTGGGGAGAGAGAGGAGTTACAGCTATTAAGAGATTACCTCCACCGTCCTGACCCCTACTACAAGCCCCAGCCTGAAGTATATCTGCTATGATTTGGGAGGTGTTGGAGACTTCCTGGGTCAGAGTACAGTGCTGTAGACCCCGCTATGGAGACCATGCCCCTGCCCCACTCGCCCTCCCACCCAGTACAGGGAGCTCTTAAACCAAAGCAATGCTCTTACACCAAGTCACAATTTTGAAAACCTGTGAGCTCTTAAACCAAGTTACTCTTAAACCAAGGTACCACTGTATAGTAATTAGTGATGAGCGAATAGTGAAATATTTGTATATTCGATATTTGTACGAACATCTCCCGAATATTTGAATATTCGATCGAATATTCAATCCCATTAAAGTCTATGGGAACAAGTATTCGATTATAGAAAAACATCTATTCGACCACTTGGAGGTAAAAACCGGAAGCTGGGGGATTTGAACGCTTATCGAATATTTATCGAATATTCTGCAAACTATTCGATAATATTCGATAGATCGAATACCTTACTATTCGTTCGAATATCTGTTCGATCGAACAGTATTTGCTCATCACTAATAGTAATAGATGCTATATTGCAAAATTGTACCTTAATATTAAAACCTGTACAATTCGGGGGGCGTGACCAGCCATGGCCGTGTGAGGAAGCTTCTGCCTGAGCTCCTCCAGACCCAGACCCTAATCTGCCGGCATCGGCCACCTTAACCATGGGGAAAACGGCTAGAAAGAACAGGGGACACTCTTCTACCCGCACTGCATCCCCCCAGGGGGATATTGGGACATATTTCACCCGCCCGGAGCCATTGGGGCCTGCTAAGGGGACGGAGCTGCCAGACACAGAACATGGCCGCCGCCATGCTGACGAGGCGCCAGATCCCCCCACAGCGGCCCGCACCCGGTCATCTGTGGTCGCCACCGAGAGCCAACACCTACCGGTGGTCCCCTCAGGCATCGGCACCTCCTCACAGGATCCGGAGACGACTGCCGCGACCTCCTCCCGGCCGCACACCCGATCCGCCATGTGCTCCGGCGGCCATCTTGCTGTTATCCCGGATGGCGCGCAGCTCCTCCAGAATACGCCGGGAGAGCCACAGCAGCAGGAGAACACCAACCCGAGTGTCCGGCAGGTACCCCCTTCCCCCACAGCGGGTCCGCATTGTGCCCCCCTACTAGTGGCGCTGCCTCCGCAGCGCTCACAAGGCGACCCCCACACCGGGCCTCCTGCGGCCTTGCCTCTAAGTGCCGCCCCAGGCCTCAACCCCCAGGCACCACCGTGGGACTGTGCAGCCGAGAGCGGCCCCTGGTTCGCACCCCCAATCTCTGCTGGGAATCAGCTAGGGGGCCCCCTGCCTCTACTCCCACCTGCACAAGGAGGACTTTCCCCTGCTTCTTCCTCATCCCAATGGTCCTCGGGTTCCTCTTGGGGCAGCTCACCCCCGCATGCCTCGGCTGCTGTAACCCACACAGTTGCTCTCATACATGCCCCGGCTACTGCTGTTTCACCTACTGCACGGGTATTACCCCCTAGAAGGCTACCAGATATACCTCCCTCCCTTGAGGGTACCCCCCCTATCTTTAGGGTCTGCTCCCAACCTACACCCTCCGGAATTCCTGACTTGTCATTCCCACTGACTTCTGGTCGCCCCGCAGTAATGGATGAGGACAGGCCAGTGTCCCTATCGGATCTCAGAGCTCTCACCCAGTCTCTTCCTACTAAAACCGACATTTCCACTCTGGCCAAGCAGTTGCTAGATGAATGTAAACATGAATTTGCGCAATTTCGTGCTGAGCTCACATCGGTTTCATCCAAAGTAGATGTACTGGAAACTGCGCAAGAGACTACCTCCACTACCCTATCTGCTCTTCAATCCACTGTACAATTGCATTCCGACCAGCTATTTGTCCTGCAACAGCACATGGACGATATTGAGAATCGCAACAGGCGTAATAATCTCAGGATCCGTGGACTCCCGGAATCTGTACCTTCTTCTGACCTATTTACTGTACTATCCACCATCTTTAATGACCTCCTGGAGCAGCCGCCCAATACGCACATCGAGATAGACAGAGCACATAGGGCACTGCGGCCCCCTAGCCGTGACGACCAGAGGCCTAGAGACGTTATATGCCGCATTCATTTTTACTCCACTAAAGAGGAAATCCTTCTGAGAGCCCGACGCCGACGTAGCGTCACCTACAGAGGAGTGCATCTGCTTATCTTACAGGACCTTTCCCGGCACACTCTAGCCCAGAGGGCTGCTCTTCGCCCGGTATTGGACATCCTACGTGATCGCAATATCCCCTTTCGCTGGGGGTTCCCCTTTGCCCTCATTGTCCGCTGGAATAACCGGGTTCTTACCCTGCGGGCACCAGAGGACATCCCGGGTTTTCTACAAGACCTAAACATTACTGGCGTCGCCGTACCTGAATGGCCCTCACTGCTGTCCTCCTCCAGGAATGCCAAGAGGCCACTGTCACCTCGATCTTCCACATCTCCATCCGGGGGCCCCCGAGCCTCTAGACGGAACAGCCAACGTCAGACCTCGGCCTCCTCTCCGCACGCTCCTGTCCAGGATGGCCCCCGTGCCCATCTCCCCTGAGTCATGGACAGCATTTAGTGTTTAGTGGTTTATTGCCATCCCCGTTACTGTTAGATCAGTTTACATGTTTACTAGCCGATATATGCCTTGGAATTGTTTGCACTTCACCATCTGGGTCTGTGAGGGAGCCTTGGGTCTTTGCATCTACATGCTTAGCTGTCTCTTCCCCCTAATAGATGGGAAACCCAGCCTGGGCGGTTCCGGGTTTGGTAGTACTCAGTTTAGAGTTATTGAAGCTTACGCTGCAGTTTTGCTCTTACTGCTGTTGTTGTATCTGTGTGTGCCCTTGTCTGTCTATGTCCCCCCTGCCCTAATTTTCTCTATCTCATTTCATGTAGCAGTTCCGGTCACTCCCTGGAAGTTCTCGGCTGCGCCTGCCGGCGCCTTTTGTGAATGGCAAACTTACACATAGCATCCTACAACGCGAGGGGATTGAACACACCCCAGAAAAGATCGCAGGTTCTTCACCATTTCCACCGCCGACAGGTACACATCAGGCCACGCACCCTCCATTCGGGATAGACATTATACACAATGGTTCTTCGCTAACAACCCCGATTCCAGAACTAAAGGTGTGGCCATAGCTGTTCATAAGTCTCTGTCGTGTCAGATCCTGTCATGCACAGTTGATCCAGCAGCACGATACCTAATACTTTCCCTCTCCATTAGTGGCCACGTCTTTACCATAATCAACGCCTATGCCCCGAACCACGATCAAATTGCTTTTCTTATGAACTTGATTGATCTTTCCCTCCCCTTGGTCAGAGGGACAGTGCTCCTCTGCGGGGATCTTAACTTCACCCTAGACCCATCCTTGGATAATTCTACGGGCCGCGCTAGCTTTTCATACGCTGCCATTAAAAAAGCCAAAAGAGCCTTACTCCAATTACAGCTATATGATGTCTGGCGACTATTGCACTCGGCTGACCGGGATTATACCTTCTTTTCTAATCCACATGGGACATACAGCCGCATTGACCATATTCTCCTCCAACATAGTGCATTGCCGTGGCTGGCTGCCGCCTCCATAGGCAATATACTATGGTCTGATCACGCCCCGGTATTCTGCTCCCTCACCCTACCTTTTCTATCTAAGACTACATGGTCATGGCGTCTAAATGAGTCTTTGCTTCTAGATACGGTGTGTTTGGCTGATCTGAAGCAAACTATTACCCATTTTCGCTCAGATCATTCTGCTGACACAACCTCTCCTATCATTCAATGGGAGGCGCTTAAATGTGTGCTCAGGGGAGTACTTATAAAACACGGATCTAGGCTCAAAAAGGCGAAGGCTGCATCCCTGCAAAAAGCTCTTGCAAAGGTTTCCTCTTTGGAACTGGCCCACAAGCGAGCCCTGTCTCTACCTCTACTACGGGACTTACAAATAGCCCGCTCGGAGGTTAAACGTCTCCTTGAGGCATCTTGGGGAAGACTTCTCCAAACATGCCGCAGTAGATTTTATGAATATGGCAATAAATGTGGGCGCATGTTGGCCAGAGCCTTGAGGAATCGGATGGCACAATTACACATTGGCTGTATCAGGAACTCCGCTCACCAACTTAAGCACATTAGCTCAGATATAGCATCCACTTTTCACACATATTATTCTGCCCTGTATCACCTTCCAAACTCCCGGCCCGCGACTCCTGGGCCCTTCTCCTCTCCACCCCTTGCGACGCGTCTCCCCATTGAGACCGTAGAGGATTTGGAGGAGCCGTTTGCTGCACACGAACTAGCTTATGTGATCTCACAATTGCCCGGGGGGAAGAGTCCAGGACCCGACGGCCTGACTGCCCAGTTCTACAAGGCTCTCTCAGAACCTCTTTCTCCTATCCTACTCTCTGCTTTTAATTCTATATCAGACTCTGTTCCCTTCCCACCTCATACTACCAATGCACATGTCACCCTTATCCCTAAACCGGGTAAGGACCACCAGCTTTGTAGTAGCTATCGCCCGATCTCCCTATTAAACGTAGACTTAAAAATGTATTCGAAATTATTGGCCAATAGGTTAAATCCCCACTTGCCCTCTCTTATCCACCCTGACCAAGTGGGCTTTGTGCCAGGGAGAGAAGCCCGTGATAATACCCTCAAAACTCTGGATATTATCCACTATGCGCAATCACGCAATATCCCCCTGATGATCCTCTCACTAGATGCCGAGAAGGCGTTTGACAGGATCTCATGGCTCTCCCTGACACAAACCCTGCAACATATTGGAATAGGCCCCTCCTTCCTCGCTAAAATAATGGCTTTATATAAGAACCCTTTGGCTCAACTGAAAGTGAATGGTACACTTTCGGCCCCCTTTCCCATTTTTAATGGAACCAGACAGGGGTGCCCGTTATCCCCTCTCCTATATGCATTAATCATGGAAAATTTGCTAGCCTCTATTCGTTCCGACCCAGACATCACGGGTATACGTATTGGGAACCAGGAATATAAATGCTCCGCCTTTGCGGATGACCTCCTCGTATACGTCACAAATCCTCATATTGCCCTCCCCGCCCTGATAGCTAGGCTGGAACAATTTGGAGTGTGGTCTAATTTCAAAATCAATTTCTCCAAGTCTGAAGCCCTGAACGTGTCCCTAGACCCCAAAGTGGCAAGCACCATTCAGTCCAATTTCCCTTTTGCTTGGCCTAAATCTGGTATCACTTATCTGGGCATTCGGATCCCCCCCGCCCTCTCCCAATTGTTTGAGGTAAACTTCCTCCCCTTATTGGCACGTTTTATAAAGGATCTTGATGCCTGGAACAAGAAGGAATTTTCTTGGTTTGGGAGAATCAACATCCTGAAAATGACATTACTGCCACGGCTTTTGTATCTACTGCAGACCATCCCCGTGTACATCCCCATTTCATTTTGGAAACGAGTTCAACGTTGCTTCACCTCTTTTGTGTGGTCCGCAGGTCGTCCTAGGGTTAGGCGGGAGACCCTATCTCGCTCTAAGGATGCGGGCGGGGTTGGTCTGCCAGATTGTCATTTATACTATCTGGCCTGTGTCCACGCCCGTATTCTGGACATGGTCCATCATTCCCACTCTAAGCTGTGGGTTCAACTTGCGCAGGTGCAATGCCCTAGACCCCTATCCACCCTCCCTTGGACCTGGTCACCCTCCTTACGGGATGTCACTGCTTTGTCCTACGTCACGCGACATACATTGGCCTCTCTACACCGGGCAGGCAATTCCCGTGCTTTGCTGCGTAGGCTCGGACCACTGACCCCCATAACACATAATCCACAGTTTCCACCGGGCCTTTCTCCCTCTTTCTTAGGGCTTCCGGCGGACCGGGTCCTCCGTTTCTATCAGGTACTCAAACAGGGTTCCCTCTTGCCCTTACCAGTGATCCTGGATACTACCTCACCTACTGCACGACATTCGTTTGAATATGCTCAACTACAACACTTCTACTCTTCCTCTAAACGCACACACTCCCTACACCAGGAACTGACAGACTTTGAGCATCTGTATGTGTCTCCTTCCTGCCCGCCGCACATCATCTCTGTGGTATACCAACAGCTGCTGTCCTCGGGCTCGCAACACCTACCATCGTTCTGTTCTGCATGGGAGTCGGAGTTGGGGAAAAGCTTTACACCACAACAATGGTCTAAGGCTTTTTTTCTTTCGCACAAGGCAGTACTGGCTTGTAAATCGCAAGAAACCAGTTATAAGATTATCTCCCGGTGGTATCGTGTTCCTGCCCTTCTCCACAAGTGGTATCCCTCAGTACCTGCTGTGTGCTGGCGTTGTGAGGAAGTTGAGGGAACTATGACACACATTTGGCATACCTGCTCACGGCTGCGGGGGTACTGGTCATCTATCCTACGCACTATACACGCTGTCACGGGTATCCTTATTCCCAACACTCCGGAAGCGGTGCTGCTGTATATGTTTCCCACTGCCCAATCCCAATTTAAGAAGTCCTTAGCCAGACATCTCCTGCAGGCGGCAAAGACAGTACTTCCCCGACGGTGGAGAACCACGGAACCCCCTACACTAGATGATTGGTACGCTGAAATTGTCCAAATTCATGACATGGAGAATCTTATTGCGGTCACCCCAACAGCTGTAAAGAAGTATACAGCCACCTGGAGCTCATGGTTGCTCTTCCGTTCCTCAGACTCATATAGGGACGCGGATATTTAACGTCGCTCTGGGAAGTGCCTTCCCCCCTCGCTACCCAACCTCACCGCCTTAATAGTAGGCGCAGCCGAGTGATCTTCCTTATCTTCCATATCATATGTTGTTGTGACCACATACTATTTAGATGATGTAGAGTATCCCCCCCCTCCCTCCATTTTGTCTCTTTGTCCTTGTCTTGTTCTGTTATTAGGCTCAATATATGTCTACCTGCTCATGACAGGCCTTTCTTTAAGTTGTTTTTCGTAAGAACATGTACTCTACGAGTGGCTGCGGTCATGAGATCCTGCTGCACACTTAGGGCGTCCATCATTTCTTCTATAATTGCTTATGACAGGTCAGGGCCAATGTAAGTGACCATAGCGCTGGATATGTCCTGCAGGAGTAGATATATTTGGCGAGCAGTCTTGTCACCTAGCAGCTGGGTCCCTTGACCGTATGTTGTACTGTATGGATAACGCCTTGTCATTATTCTCCTTTTTATGTTGTTTTATGTTTTGATGAGGACTCAACGTCCTTTGTTTGTTATTCTCATATAAAAATAAATAAAACTTTAAATATGAAAAAAAAAAAAAAAAACTTGTACAATTCCCCAATAGGAAACCCATACCCCAGTGCCCCTTCCCAGCCATTACATACAATAATTTACAAGGTTTCTCAGTCTATGGGGTTTGTGTTTGTAGTACATTTTCTCAGCACTGTCCTTACGTGACTAAGAAGTGGCTGACCCCCATCCATCCCCCCTCTTAAGCACAATAACAGTATCAACATTTTCAAAGTCACTGCCTTGAATAAATACACAGAAACCTATCATATCTGGAGGTGTTTGGAGTCAGGTAGATATAATGTCTGCAATTCTATAGTAATGGAAAATGAAAGCCTTTACCAAGCTAAACACACAATGACATTGTAATAAACAATGTCACAGAGCTGCAATAGAAAATGTGGTTCTGGGCAATTGGTTACTCAACTTATATAACCATATAAAACTCACATAATACTATCATATAGGGCTAAAACAAAAATGCAACACACATCCCATACACCTCCACAATATAGTGCTATATGCAGTCTACACAATGACCCCATTAGGTGCCCAAATAATATAAAGAATCCAAAGAATACTAGAACACTTAAAGAGCTGACATAATACTGCTATATATAGAATTCATTTATATAGAATATATATTATTCATCAAAGTGATCTGAGGATCGGAAGATATCTTAGTTGTTATTCTTCAGTCCTAGCTATAATGCAGGAGTACTAAAGCCCCTATTACACGGGGCGACATAGAGGAGCAGCACGCGCTGGCAGCGAGCCACAGGGAGCTCCAGCGGGGGCTGCCCGGGTGATCGCTAGATTGTCTGGGCAGCCCATAAAGGATAGCGGTGGTCTACTATTCCATGGAGCGACGGCAGCAGATGACTGCTATCACAGTCGTTTGTCTTTCAACATGTTGAAAGACAAACAACAGCAACAATCAGCAGACATCGTTCATGTCGACTCATCGTTGCCTTTTATCACACGGGACGATTATCGTACGATAATTGTTCCATGTAATAGGGCCTTAAAACATCTGCTTTTCATATCCTACAATGCTATGGTAGGACCTTTAAAATTACACCCAGAACTTTATCTGACAGTTTCTCACACAAACACATTAATCGTTGAAAAACTACATATCCTCAATATCAGCATTTCTTTCCCCTTGTCTTGTGCTGCCCTCACAGAAGACATGACTAAAGATATGTGAAACCCTCAAACCTGGATTCAGTCCAAACTTTGCCAAAAATGAAGTGAACTGGAAACATGTGCAGTTTGTTTCAGCTAAACCTGCTAAAAAGCTGTAAACCATATGGCAGAAGAAGAAAGGATCACCTCAGGGTGGCCCATGATGCCTTGCAAACAGTTCTACCAGCAAATAAGTAAACAGTATGAGCAGTGGGATGTCAGAATCAGTGGTGTAGCCTCAATGGAGGCAGGCCACACAGCTCCTATGGGGCCCGTGGGGCAAGTGGGTGGCTATCACAGAACACCCTTCCCAGACACTTAAAACAGCCCTTTATCAAGTTAAAAGAGACAGTATATGCAGGCCTAAAACTTAGGATTTTTCTCCTAAGTACAATCACTTTCTCAACTGAACTCAGGTTGAGATCAATGGTGAATGAAATTTAATATTTTATAAAAATGATCACAGTCTTCACTTACAGGAGGTAAAAAACAACAAGGAACAAAATTGCATCAGCTCTCATATTTTCTGTTTTAGTAAAACATGTTAAACAGTAGAAAACTGGGCACCTGCAGATGTGAGCCTTAGAGATTTTATTATTTTACATGTATCGTGCGGACTCTTACTTTCTATACTAATCGATGCGCCCTCTGTTACCAACAGTATAAATGGAATGTTGCACAACTAGACTAATGGTAGCAATGTTACCAACACTGTCGCAATCTGCAGCGGTTGCTTATCTGCACTCCATAAACTCCAACGTGAGAAAGTAGGAAAACACAGCTGTGCCGGGCTCTTCTATCAAGTATGATCTAATGTTAATAGGGATCAGATGGAGCGAGAATGTTGTTACTCAATAGTCAGAAAAACGTGCAAGAATGAAACGCGCAGCTTCCATCAGCACTGGGAATAGTCATGTAGCAGGTGGTCCAACCGTGTAGATCAGACCACCTGCTTGGTCCTACAATATGACAGAACTAGCAAATGTTCTACTAGGCTGGATGGGTTAATGGAAATAGTTGTACACAGCCTGCTCATGCCATGAATGAGAGCTGCACTCCATAAAGGGAGTTACTGGAGATAAAACAACCCTTGGCAGGCAGTAAGGTAACATCAAATTTGGATACCAAGGACAGCCAGATCTCCCACAGACCACCCACCACCACCCCTGAAAGCAAGCTGCCGTGTGAGCGCCATGAAAAGCTGCTGTACCCCCCTCCAGACTAAGCCCTACTAATTCTAATAGGGTCACAACTCAAGCTGTTTATTAGGATATATGTTTTGATAATGAGAGTGTGCAGAAAGACAACATAGTCACTTTATATTGTGGAATTCCAGTCTGACTTTCATGGTGGTGCAGCGGTCCAAAGCCAAGAGTGGCCCAGGTACTTATTTATCCTTAAAGGGCATAAATAAGATTTTATTACTGATTCGAGACAGATACTGAAGCATTCTTGTAACTAATATATTTATATTTTCTGATTGTAATTTTTTTTTTTTATTTAATTCTTGCACATTATGATGTTTGCAGCCACTTTAAGCAGTTTTTATTGGCACTTAGTGTTATGCTTTACAGCAAGCCGCACAAACTTAGACCTGTACCACTGATGTGAATGGAAAACATTTAAACATTACTGAGCATGCTCTGGGACCTTTGAAAAGATTATTCTACAGGAGGTTGCGCTGTGAGCTTCATCTATTGTCTCCTCCTTATCATCACAGACACAACAGGAAGTCTAAGCTTAGCTTTAGGCCTAATGGTGAGAATGAAAACTACACAATTTAAGGTTTATATCCCAGGAATATTTTAGAATACGAATAAAAAAAAGTCTTAAAAAATAGGTTAAATATAAAACCTTGCAACAATAGGTCATTATAAGAGGCTGTGGTCGCACCCTCCGTTCCTCCCCCTTCGAGTACTAGTGACCCAGAGGGTCAAGATGCAAATAAAATATTCGCAAAGCAAACATTTGCTAATAGATTTATTTGCATATGGGCCTTCTGCGCCACAAACTGGCCTATGCACCACATCATAAATATCTCCAAAAGGTTGTGTCCTAAGCTTACAATTTATTACTTATCCAACTTATCTCATCTCTTGGGGTCTCATGAATCCAGATACTTAAAGAGAATGCACCATCAGTAACATATTTTTTAATCTGACCTAGGGATAGAACGGCGGTGCCGCGGTCCATTTTTTGAACCGTGGCCCGGTTCCCGTGTACGACGCCGTTCTATCCACGGGTACCGGACCAGGGCTGAAGCACAGGATGTGGGCCGGCCTGCCCCCAGTGGGAGGGAATTCCCTCCCCTCTATGACGTGGCTCCATTAGAATCAATAGAGCCACGTCATACAGGGGCGAGGATTCCGCACACTGGGGGCAGTCCGGCCTCAGCCCCGACCCGCTACCCGTGGATAAACGGCGTCGTACACCGGAACCGGGCCGCGGTTCAAAAAACCGGACCGTGGCTTCGGCTTGCCCGTGGCGGTGCCGTTCTATCCCTAGGTCGGATTAAAGAGGATGTAACTGATGATACATCCTCTTTAAAAACTCCAATTGAAAAGAGCTTCTTTATATACTGTAACCTTTCTTCCCAGAATTCCCAGTGAAGCATGAATGGTAGGTAAGTCTCCATTCATCTTTATGACACTCTCTTCTTAAGGAGAATTAGTATCCCTATGGTCCCACTTCTACCAGAGTAACTTTGCTGGAGATTTCTGAATCAGAATCAGGGCTGTGGAGTCGGTAAGCCGCAGCTCCAACTCAGACTCTGACTCCTGAATTTTATCAGGACCGACTACGACTCCTGCTCCTTCATAAATGGCCGGTCATATACCAGGGGAGTTATTTATCACACTGGTTCAGCAGCTTCTCCCTAATGTCCTACATGATTCTGGGGCAATTTCTGAGGGAATAAGGAAACATATAAAGCAGCTTCTCATGTGTGTGCAGTGGATGCAACCAGTCTCCAGCCTCCATGTCCTGAACAACTCAGAACTAGACTAGATGGAGCAGGTGTTCTTTTCCTGCTGACAGTCTTCTATGTTTCTAACTAAATATTCACTATACCCACAGAAACACTGCTAACAATGCCAGATACCTGTAATATAGAGGTCAGCCATGGTGATATAGAGGGGGTCACACATTGTGATATAGAGGGGTCAGACATAGTGATATAAAGGGGTCAGACATAGTGATATGGAGTGGTCACGCTATAGCGCACACACACACACACACACACACAACCTGCTGCAGCCATACCATACACACAGCCTGCTGCAGCCATAGCACATATACACACAGCCTGCTGTAGCCATAGCATACACACAGCCTGCTGTAGCCATAGCACACACACACACAGCCTGCTGCAGCCATAGCATACACACACAGCCTGCTGCAGTCATAGCGCACATACACACAGCCTACTGCAGCCATAGCAGACACACACACACAAAGCCTGCTGCAGCCATAGCACACATACACACAGCCTACTGCAGCCATAGCACGCACACACACACAGCCTGCTGCAGCAATAGCATACACACACAGCCTGCTGCAGCCATAGAATACACACACATCCTGCTGCAGCCATAGAACACTGAAGAAAAACACCATATTGGGGACAGAGGTTACTGCAACACTACTTATGTCTTCTCCCCCTCTATATTACACAGGATATCTCCATATTACACTGCTGCTCACATACAATCATCCAGCATCCAGGAAGATAACAGCACAGATCTCCCCCCACACAATGGACTCTTCCAGCTCAGAAACAAACTGCCAAATAGTGACCGACAACTTTTCCCCGACCACCCTTATGTAATAGGGCCAGTGTCCTATTAGAATGTTGCTCATAATATATATTGATGAGCAAAATTTATAAAATTCATATCAAAACTCAATTCTAAATTGTTCTAAGATTTTTTTAAAAGCTGGAGTTGGAGTCGATACATTTTGACTCCAGCCAAAACTAGCTCCCACTCCCACTCCACAGCCCTGATCAGTACTCTCCAACTGGTGCCACATTTGTTTTAAAGTCTCTTTTTTCTTGGAATTGATGGGGGCTCAAGTTGATAGTTTTCTTCCATGGCATCCTTTATTTCTGTATTTCAGGAGGTAAAAAACTGAAATGGCGCGAAGAACACTATATTTCAACTTTCACCTAAACTGAAAATGAAGTATGTATATATTGCACAATAGAAGCAAATAATGGGGAGCTGGGGTCTATCTATACAACAGCTGTACTATAGTGGACAGAGCTGCAGAGGTGGTCTGTCTAGAAGCATCTATGAAATATTCCATCCTATTATTTAAAGAGCTGAAATCGATCTCAACCTGGAAGTTATCCAGACGGTCCAGGGCTACTGGAATTAAACAGTAATAACTTCAAGGAGTGTCGATTTCCACATCTGTTTGCGGTCTAGTCATTTTCACCAAGACACAACTGCTTACGTCCTTGTGCATTGAGGCTCAGTGCTTGGCTGTGAAGCGTACTGACGTCGTGCCAGCCCGAGGCAATACTCTGGGAAGAGATTTAGTAACAAGAAGTTTCAAAAATAATTCTAATATCATAGTAATACCTGGCCCTCGGATGGTTTATTAGCAGCTCTTTAACACTATCCACTTAAGAATCTACTGTGTGACTAATCTACTCATACAAAGCCAGCGTGAAGCCTCTGAGAGCCGGTGGAGAATGTAACTGAGCCTGGATTTAATGAGGGATTAACAGAGGAAAAGTTACAATTGCAGTCGGCGGAATCCTCCACTGGGCTCAAAACAAGCATCTAAATTACAAATTCCAAACCTCTCCTGAGATGGGGAGCTTTGACCCCTTGTACATATGAGAAGAAAAGCACACAATGGAAAGCAGTGGGTGTTACGGATTAATATTTTAATAAAACCATAGTGGGAGCCAATCCGATATTGAAACCAGATGGAGCGTTTAACACAAAAAAGTCATTTACATTCGATTCTCTCTCCGACCAATTTGTAACAAATATCTTACAAGGCTGCTAATATAAATTCATGTCACTGTGACCCAGTGAAGATATTTGTTTCATGGCCAAACTGCTACATTTTATTTAATTTATATGAATACATATGACATTTGTGTCATTATTTCTGTTCTCGTTGTCAAGTGTTTACAACTTATATTTCTATAATATATGTGGACAAGGTCCCTGGAAATGTACTAGATAAGAGGTTAACTCCCCCGCAGGTGTAAAACTTTTTCATGGCTTAATACATAGTAAATACCTTCTTTAAGCAATTCGTCGGCCATGTAAATCCACTTGACTCCATGTCTGTATATCACAATTTCAGCACCAGTAACAGGAAGTTCTATCTGGTGGACGGGAGACTCCATCTCCACATTGACCTTTTTCCCACAGGAAAATCATAAGATTGCAGTGTTATATTGCAGAAAATTGATCTTCTAAACTGCATTCTGATTGGCAACCAACTTAGGTATGGAATCTAAGGGATTTCCCAGTTTACATCCTACTACCCCATATAATCCTACTCTGAACACAAAATGGCCCGTCACTTGGCCTACACAATATATCTCCTACAAATAAAGGACAGTAATTTAATTAGTATACAGAACTATTATTGACAAAATAAATAAAATACCTGATTCAAATAATGAAAAGCCAATTCGACACACAGGATAAGTAAAACAGTTATTATTGCACTAAGGACTGGTAAAACTATTGCACAGAAATCTGTAAAAGGTCACAGTTCATTGCACAATCCCCCATATACGTTCTGTTACACAAAGCCACCTGGCCCAAATATAACCAAAATGAGGTGAAGTAACATACTGGTCATAATACCTGTGGTCTGAAGTGTGTGCACATACAAGTAAACAAGGAGATGGCCAGGATCAAGGCCACAAATAAAGCTGAAGTCAGGAAACAGGATTATTTTATAACATATTACAAGTATCAGACAATGGGGGAGATTTATCATTAGCGCTCCTGGTGTATGTAAAAAATCTGTGCTTATTCCCCAATGTAAGCCCCTCCTCCAGCGCCTGATTTATCATGATTTATGCCTGCAAAGAGACATAAATCATGGCAGAAATCTATACCTGCTCGGAAGCAGGTGTAGATTTCTGTGATTGCTGTGCTGCAGGTACACAACCCACCAGATTTACTAAGCGGAGTCTTCATAAATTCCCCCCAAGGAATTTGTATCCAAGGATTTAAGCACAAGCAAGGTGAAAAAACTGATTTAGAGGTCAAGTACCAGGAATGTACTATTGGTAGCATAAGAAAGACAAGAAGATGACTGGACGTGAGATCAGGACGTCAAGAACAAAAGCATTATCAGAAGCACAAGAGGAGTGATGGATAGTTATGTGGAGTTCGAGGAGGAGCAGAAAGTTGCCTTGCCTGGCAAAGACATCGTCAACTTACCATGGTTAAGTGTCAAGATACGATGCTGGAGTGAGGAAACACTGTCACGATAGTAAGACAAAGCATAAAAGTCCAGAAATGTATGTTTGCATGTACTGAAAGGGAAGCTTGGGAAGCTGTTGGAAGAGTGCATGTGGCTCTGCAAGGATGTGAAATTTAAACCATACAGTGCTATGAACAAGGGCTGAGTCAAAGGAACCTATATATCCCTCAATGGGCATATAGACTTTTTTCACTATGCCCAGGTTGCAGGTCATGGAATGGTCGATAACTAGCAGCAGGTACACAGCTGAGGATGTCAGGCAGGTGAATGGTGATGAATATATGTTTATTGACAAGGATGTCAGAAAGCCAGTGAGAGATAGGCAGGAGTACCAAGAAGAAGCCAAACACAACAGAGCTGAGGTTAAAATAAATGAGGCTAACACGGTAGGTACTAGGCCTAAGTCTGAAGGGGCAGAAGTCAGAAATCCTTGACCAGAAGTTACGGTGAAGTTTGGTGGGGCAATTTATCTGTAAGTCGCCTGCTGTGACATTATCAGGCCACATGGATGTTCATTGCTACTAGACTCATCTGAACATGAAAAGCAGAAGACTGCTGGTGTCAAGCAGGAGGGGAGCTTTTGACCAAATAAACATGAGCTGAGCAGATACTCAATACTACAATTCCCAGAATGCATTACTTCTCTCTGCTCTTCATCACAGCTCTGCCACTCTGTTCACTCTCCTACCTTTCATTTCAGTTCCCTGTAGAACATTTCAGTACGCAGCAGATTATTTCTCTGTAATTAGTAAATCTGATCTGCAGCACCAGCTGTATTTGTTTTCTGGTAGCTCCTCTGACTGAGGCATCACAACGCAGAATGCTATAAACACACCTCTTCCCTCCCTAAGTGTCTGAATTGTATATCTGTGTACATGGCAGGGTGATGAGGATGTAGGCTGTAGGGCCAAGTCAAAGGTGAAGACATCACTCAGGGGGTAGGGTTCACAGACAAGATCCTGACAAGGGAGGAGCCAAAAAATTTGGGGACAATACCATACTGACAATGTGAGGACTTAACTTCCTGCTAAGGGTAAATCAGGCATAAAAATAAAGAAAGAAATAAAATGTTGAAACCAGAAGCGATCTGTGACATTGCTATATTAATAAATTATATGTCTTTGGGTAAAATTTCCATTTAAATACAGTTTTTTAAAACCAGAATATCCCTTTAAAACTTACTCAATGAAAAATGTGAAAATAAGGGGATACAAGCAATAAAGCAATGGTTGGTCACAACACTGAAAAAAGAAAGTTAAAGGAATTTTTCACCTAACAAGTGAGAAAAGAGACACAATTTTGTCTTTAAAGCAATGCTATGTGGGTAAAAGTTCATTTTCTACATCTTCTCCTACTGTCCCCCATCAGATAATGTCAGGGCAGATAAGGACCAGGTATAGTAAATATTAAAGCAAATGTACCATCAGTACCATGAAGCTGTGTCATAGGGGGGCGGGGATTTCCTCCCACTGGGGGCTGGCTGGCCCACCTCCAGTGTTTCACCCCCACCTGCTGCCTGTTAGGCGTGAAACGGGACATGGTTAAAAAAAAGGAACCGCAGCACCGGCACAGCTCCATTCATATGCAAAAATTAAAGCAAATGTACTGATGGTACATTCGCTTTAAGCCTTTTGTATTCTGGGAGCAAGGCCACTGACAGATTGGGAGAGATAACAGACAGATAAAAAAATGTTAGGCTGAAAGCTATCTTTTGTGTATGGCTGTTTTTAGTACTACAAGGACACCTTGGGTTCTCTAGAGTATGAAATGTTCTTTACAGGGTCTCCCTGCTTTTGCTAATGGAGAGAAGCCCCAACTGTAGAAACCTCCTCCACTCTATATCAGCTATATACCCTACAACAGGCTGTCTATAACTGGACAATCCCTATAATCCAAGGTGTTATGTAACCAGTGTTTGGTTTATTGAAAGTGTTACATAACACATAAACATACCACAGTGTCAATATTGACAGCAGGGTCTTAGAAGGTGGTCATCGATGTGGAAAGGGTGACGTGAGAGTGCTTCCCTGTGGTCCATCCAAAGGATGATGAAACAGGAAAGAAGCTAGAACAACAGATTGTTGTGTACACTCCAAGTCCAAACTTTCCCAGCCCTCAATGTGATGTTAGCGGGCCAGTTTGGGATTGTGTTCGACAGAACATTCATTTCCTTTGCTAAGCACGAGATTATTTGCAACTGATCCCACTGCTGACGTTCACTTTCAACACTTACTGGCTATTGCATTCTTATTATGGTCTAGAGCACAGGTGTCAAACTGCGGCCCTCCAGCTGTTGCACAACTACAATTCCAAAGCTTAGGCTGTCCAGACATGATGGGAATTATTGTTTTGCAACAGCTGGAGGGCCACAAGTTTGACACCCCTGAGGGACACTGAGGTACAATATAGTGCCCACCTACAATGAGAATGGAGCTGACACTGCAGAAAAAACAAACAGTATTTAGTAATCTTTAAAATGTTGAGAGGTTTAAAAACAATGTATAACCTTTTACACATTTTTTTTTAATTCCTTTTATTTTTTTCAAGCATAATACATATTAAAAAACAGAGTATGATCCAAAATACATACAAAGCAAAAGAAAAAAAAAAAGTCACAAAAAATTCTTTATCATTTAGATCAACTTCAGCAAAAAGCAGACCTAATAACAACTGACCAAATTGCCATATGGTTGCTTTGATATCCTCAAGCCCCCACCCAATCCCCCACCCACCCAAGCACCCACTCAATCGCCCACCCGGCGGAGGAAGATAGAAAAAAAAAACAGGAATCAAATTAAAGAAATCTAAAGGGCCGTGCATTTCTTACTTCACCTCTCACAATGTCCCCCTGTTCTCCGACTTAACCCAGATCTTAGAAAAACGTAATAACTTTGTTAGATTGTCTTCTAGCTATAGATCTTTCACACGTGTAGACTCTCTCTACCAATGCTTCCCATTCTTGAAAGGAAGGCGACGAGACACCCATCCAGTAACGGGATATAAGCACTTTAGCCAAGGCAGTCAGTTTGTTAATTCCTTCCACTGAATAATTAGGATGAGCCCCCATCAATATTGTGAATGTCTTGTCCTCCACCATCAAACCCAGAGTGTTAACCATGTACCCTATTATTTTTCTCCAAAAAGCCTGGACAGATGGGCACCCCCAAATTAGATGAAAAAAAATCAGCTTGCTCAACCTTACACATATAATTTGTCATTGACACTGCAAACAACTTCTGTCAATTGGATTGTATGCATCTTATTGCATCATTTACCAAATATGGCTTTTTAACCCCAAAAAAGAGCTCTAAAGTCTTGGCCACTAGGTGTCTCACTTCTCTGTAAATTGTTGTTTACTGCCTGTTGTTAGGGCAAATCCACCACTAGTAACAGACAGCAAGATGGAATACAGGAATCAGGGGCAAGGCTTAAAGCTCTACCCACAATCTGCCTCCTCAAACAGCTTGTACCTTCAGATAGCTGCTATTAATCCAAGATCTGTCCTGGGGTCCGTTTGGCAGGTGATGCAGTTACTGTCCTAAAAATACTACTTTTAAACTTGCAGCCCTGTGTCAAATTGGCTTGGCCTAGAGTGTCTATGCCCTAGGCTTGCACCGCCTCTCCGTCCCTCCTCCCCGCCCTCTTCACCATTAGTAATGCCCGTGGGCAGTACTTCTCCTAATCCTCACTTGTCTGAACACTGCACAGGTGCCTTAACGATCCAACACATGTGCAGTGTTCAGACAGGTGATGAAAGGAGAAAACCTGCCTGGAGCATTCCTAATGATGAGGAGGGATGGAGAGGCAGTGCAAGCCTAATGCACAGACACGCTAGACACTCTGAAGGTACAAGCGGTGTGTGTGTGTGTGTGTGTGTGTGCGGGGGGGGGGGGGGGGTTGTGGAAAAATGATAAATGCCACACCCCCTCAAAACGCCTCCTCTCCGCCTCACTGGCACAGGAGGCGCATTTCGGCCCAATGCAAATAAAATATTTGCAAATAGACCATTTGCAAATATTTTTATGCAGATTGGGCCCATCTGCGCCTAAAAAAGGCATTTTAGCGTTTTAATAAATTTCACCCATGGTGTCTCTGTGGCTGTGCTGCCATATCTTATGGAGCAGATTACATTATCATCCCCTTAGAATCTAAGGAATCTGTTTAGGCCTCCAAGACTACTGAATCATATGAATAGTCATAAATGAATCAGGAGTCTCTTCCTTGTGAGGTTCAATATGGTCTATATCAGAGTGCCGCATGTGACACCTCTTATTAGAGAAGTGGATTTTCTATGCCACAACCAGTTTGCACAGGCTACACTGGAGTGCAAACTCTAAGGATTTTCCCTATTCTTTACTCTTGATAGGAACGTATTATTTCTTTTACTGCATTTTTGTACATTATTATGGGGAAGCCATCTTGCCAGAGTATTTGCTTTACAGCAGGCTCCATGGACAAAGGCACCAATAGACAGGAGCGTCCTATTGCATGGGAAAGGTGCCTGTTAAATATAAGGACTGGACTGTGATCCAGTATGTGAATCCCCTAGCTAAGGGGCTTGGTCGCAATTGCACCTGTTGCAACCCCTTTGTACTATATAGTGAGCTGTAGTTACAAAACATTGGACCAGCCCTTTAACCTCCTTATGACCATCTATATGATGCGATTGGCTGAGCACAGTTATGCTCAGCCAATCGCGACTGAGCACAGTTATGACGCGGCAGAGGGGGGCCGGCATGAGTACTAGGGCAGTATATTATAGCAGTAGTCTGCTGATCGCTGGAAAAGTCACCTTGTGGCACTAGTAAAAGATTTTTAAAAAATAATAAAAAAAAAAATAAAATGAAATAAGCAAAGCCACCCCCCCCCCAAAAAAAAAATCTGCATCACAGTAAATCATACTGACCCAAAGAATAAAGCTGTTGAGTCAATCAATAAGATATATGAACCCGCAAATTCAATTATAAAGTAGCCATGCAGGTACTAAGGATCTTATGTCTCCTTTATCAGAAGATGGAGCCATGGAGAATTCCTCTCATCTCCTGTTTCTCTGGGGCTTTTCCAGCTCCTAAGTGGAAGCTGAAGCTTTATACTGGGAGTTTGTATATTGTTTCCAGATGTGACATCGTGAACTTTTGTTTTCATCATGAAGTCATCACCACAATCAGCTTCCCATGGAAATCTCATATTCTCAAATGAAATTATATCCAAACAATGGTGACTTAACGACATATCCATGTACATAACACCTCCAAGCGGGATGAAAGTCTTGTATCTGTTAGTTCTGACAAGGCATGTGACCAAGTAAAGAGTGCAGGTAAAGAACATACAGGTGGGCAAAGAGAGAAACATTTCGGCAAGTTTTTTTGGCACAATATAATTAGCACAGGTGAAAGGTGACAAAAAAAACATATGAAAATGCATCTAAAAATAAACAAATTTGTAAACACTTTTTAGATTGAATTTAGATTTGCAGAGCAAAATTAAAATAAGTCTCCCTTTGTAACTGGACACATTCCAAATGACGCCATGCTGCTGGTAATACAGCATTCGTAACACATATATAGAAACACGGCCTTAGCCATAGTCATAGATCTGCTCTAAGGGTGTGTTCACACTGTGGAATAGGCGAGGAATTGAAGAGGAAATTTTTCTGAGGAAAATTTCCCCTTCTTGCATTTGCGCAGAATTCGTGCGCAATTCAAGCGGAAAGTGGAATTCAAAGCGGAAATTTTATGGGATTTCTCAAGCTAAATCTGCCCAAAGAATTGACATGTTAAATCTTTGGGCATAAAGCACATCTGCGGCAGAAGATTCCGTGTGTAAATTCTACTGTGTCAACAACAGAGCGGAAATCCTATTTAACACAATGGGACATTGCTCTGTACATATTTTACAGGCAGAATTTTAAGCGGAATACACGTAAAATTAAGCACGGATTCAGCGTAAAATTCCTTGCCTATTTCTCAGTGTGATCATACCCAAATAGAGGCGAGCTAAAAAGCAAATCAGCAAAACAACCAGCAGGTAAGCATCACCTAAAACAGGGGTGTCAAACTCAAATAGACAGTGGGCCAAAATTAAAAACTTGGGCAAAGTCGCGGGCCAACCATGATATTCATTGAAGCACAAAAGCAGCATATCTGGAACTTTCAGAGAGAGTGCAGCGTTCCTGGCACTGTCTAAACGTTATGTGTCACCAAGCACTTTGCACTACAATAAATTATATGGTAAATACCCACAATAATGTCCCACATAGTAGCCCCCACAATGGTGCTGCATACAGAAGTCAGCCCCCCTCAATTGTTTTCCATATAGTGCCACACATAGTAGCTATCACCCCACAATAGTGCCCCATATAGTAGCCATCACCCCACAATAGTGCCCCATATAGTAGCCATCACCCCAAAATAATGCCCCCATATAGTAGCCATCACCCCAAAATAGTGCCCCCATATAGTAGCCATCACCCCAAAATAGTGCCCCCATATAGTAGCAATCACCCCACAATAGTGCCCCATATAGTAGCCATCACCCTACAATAGTGCCCCATATAGTAGCCATCACCCCACAATAGTGCCCCATATAATAGCCAGCCCCTACAATAGTGCCCCATATAATAGCCATCACCCCACAATAGTGCCCAACATTGTAGCCAACCCTCACAATAGTGCCCAATATTGTAGCCAGCCCCCATCATACTAGTGCCCCGGCCCTAAATAGTGCCCCATATAGTAGCGATCCCCCCACAATAGTGCCCCATATAGTAGCCATCACCCCACAATAGTGCCCCTTATAGAAGCCAGCCTGTGCCCTGAACGCCACTGATACCTCTGCTGTTGGGGACAGGGGGACAGTTGGTCCTCTTGCCAGTGAAGGGCCATGGTGATGGCATGCTGCAGCAGCTCCTAGCGTGGTCTCTGGTGCCCGGTGTGCACAACAGCCAGACACTGCCAGAGACAGTAAGGGAACAAAATATAAGACAGTGCTCCATATCATTATTCAGACAGGGCTGAAGTGGTGAAAGTAAGAACTCTCACCTGAGTAGGTTGTGCTGATGTAAGGCACAACTCTTACTGATAGCATGTGAATGAACCGCAGCCACTCCCGACTAATCCCCCAGGGATTAAAGGGGTTATCCAGCGCTACAAAAACATGGCCACTTTTCCCCCTACTGTTGTCTCCAGTTCAGGTGCAGTTTGCAACTAAGCTCCATTTACTTTAATAGAACTGAGTTTCAAAACCGCACCCAAACTGGAGACAACAGTAGGGGGAAAGTGGCCATGTTTTTGTAGCGCTGGATAACCCCTTTAAAGACAGTCAGTATACTCATCCATATCACTATTACCCCTTGGACCTGCGCCTGTTTTACCCGCCTTGGAGTGGAGAAGGATGCTGACTGAGAGACAGTAAGGGTCCTCGCGCGGTACTGCAGTGGTTTATCTCCTGCACGGAGCTTTTTGATTCACGTGCCTCGAGGGGAGGAGACTGCTTTGCCTGCGGCCTAAAAGTTAAGGGAACCTGGGGGTAGGGTGGCTTCCGGGTGCTGTTCAGGGGTGACAGGTTCCCGGCGCACATTTCATCAGATTATAATATGGGCAGTCCAGAAGACCGCCCATATTATAATCTGTTGTAAGGTCCTATCGGCAGGCCAGCTCTAGGGAATCAATCGATTTCCTAGGCGGGCCAAAAATAATGGCCAGATTTGGCCCGCAGGCCAGAGTTTGACATGTCTGACCTAAAACAAGGAAGGGGAATCTGCGGCCCTCCAGCTGTTGCAAAACTGCAATTCCCATCATGCCTGGACAGAATTGGAGTTTTGCCATAGCTGGAGGACTGCAGGTTCCCTATCCCTGACCAATGTATGGGTTGCACTACCCCAGATTTGCATGAAGAGTTCATAGTTCCTGAGTGCACATCTACCGTAAAATGTACGATATATGTGGCGGTTAAAGAGACTCTTTCAATAAGTTACTGCCCTGAGGGCAGCATAATCTTGTGACAAAAATATGAAACAGAACAATATATTACATTACATTCTGTAAGTCCACGAATAACTTCATAAGTAGCAAGGACACCATTCTCGATATTCATGAGGACCCACCCACTCCACCCAACGTCCCCTGATTGACAGCTCTCTGTGTTTACCGTGTATAGGCAAATAGTTGCCAATGTCAATCCTTGGCGAATGGGCAGAGGGAGCGTCATGGCGTGTTACTTGCTCTCCTGCAGGAAAAGACTGCATAGAACAATGTAAGCGATACATCATGCTGTATAGTGTCTGTCTCTACAATATGCTGCCCCCACATAGGACAGCAAAAGCCTTTGTGACCGATTCTCTTTAACTAGGAAATGCATGTTGTGAATTACATTTATTACGGTTTTTACACCTTTCAGTTGTCTGTGGAGATGAAAAATGCATAGGAATTGCAAAAGCAATTTTGCTGAGCAGAGTTGTATTCTTGTATAGCGCACACCGCTGTGATAGATGTGGCACAATTTCTGCCTGGTTGGGCTTATCCTGAATTATTGATTTTTCCTTCAAATCCATTCATGGGTCCTATTAGACACATTTCAGTAGAAACGCCATATAAACTTCTAACAAAAAAAAAGCCCAAAATTATGTTCTGATTAATATAAATGGGCACGATCGCAAGAACAAACTTTTGACATATAAACATTACAGAATAGGTAAAAATTGGTCACTACATACAATAGAACTATTATAAGTACAGAGGGGACGCTGCCATGGCTGAAATACAGAAGTAAACACAAAAAAAGAGTTTTAAGAGTAACTTGATTTAAGAGCATTTTGGTTTAAGAGCTCACAGTTTTTCAAAATTGTGACTTGGTTTCAGAGCATTGCTTTGGTGTAAGAGCTTCCTGTACTGGGTGAGAGGGCGAGTTGGAGAGGGGCATGGTCTGCATAGCGGGGTCTACAGCACTGTACCCTGACCCAGGAAGTCTCCCTCACCTTCCAAATCATAGCAAATCCACTTCAGGCTGGGGCTTACATCAGGGGACAGGACTGTGGAGGTAATCTCTTCATAGCTGTAACCCCTCTCTCCCGGACAGAGAGTGCTGCATGTATGTGCCCTCATATGTCCTGCTCTTTCCTTCATGCTCCCTGCAGTCTCTGTAAGCCTTTGCGTTTCCCATCCTCTCCATTACTGTACAGTAACTTATATCACATATTCTGCTGTTTCTGAATGTTTGTTTTATTAGTTTTACATGTTATTCAGAATAATAAATATTTATTTTTGGGGTGTTGGAACCAATTGTCTGCATATCAGTGATTTCTTATGGGAAAATTTGCTTTGGTTTAAGAGTGGATTTGGATTACAAGCAAGGTCCCAGAACCAATTATGCTCAGAATCCAAGGCACCACTGTAATAGATATTTTTAAATTGCAATACTTCTACCACTTGATTAAATAAATTTGTAGCTAGCCCAGGAGAGGTATATCTATAGTGCAGAGTCTGTCACTCTAAGGCAGGGATGGGGAACCTTCGGCCCTCCAGCTGTTGCAAAACTACAATTCCCATTATGCCTGGGCAGCCAGAACAAAGCCTTGGCTGTCCAGGCATGATGGGATTTGTAGTTTTGCAATAGCTGGAGGGCCGAAGGTTCCCTGTCCCTGCTTTAAGGTCACCTCACTGTAGTACACACTATGTGTTCGCATGGTATGTTAAGACCCTCATATTTTCTATAGCAGTGTTGCTAAATAAATATATATATATATATATATATATATATATATATATATATATATATATATATATATACACACACAGTATATCTTAGAATTTAGTGATGTTAACCTTTTTTATGGCCTAGAAATATGTCAAGAGTTTTGATCGGTCAAGGTCTGGGTGTTTAGACCACCCAACAATTTTTAGATAGGACTGGGAGAAGTACTCAGCTAAGAGCTTCCTGGTGCACTGCCTTTTCCATCTTGCTGCAATAAACGGGTATTAATGTAAGTCTGTAGAGACTGACAGCAGTGAGACAAATAATGCTGTGAGTTAGGGTGTGAAGGACTTAGCAGAGCGCTTCTCCCAGCTCTATCTTACCATCAGTGGAAATCTGGTCAACCAGGCTCTGACTGATCAAAACTTTTGAAATGTTTCTAGGACATAGGATATCCTAGAACTCTAGGATAAACCCATCTCTGGCATGCAAAGAGTTGCCCACAGTGCCAGATTAAGGCACAGATAGTTTTATCATGTAACATTATGGCTGTGTGAATGGAAGCTTTGGACAATAGGATAATAGAGACTGATACAAAATATGCAATAAGATGAATGAACACCGAACATAGGACTTATGATGTCTTGGCGTTCCATGCTTTCATCTTTTTGTGTGACTTGTGAATTGAAGCCATCAGCTGAGCGTGTTTATCCAGCTGACTGATGATGGCGGCAGGAGAATCCTCGTATGAATGCTTCACTTGTTCCCACTTCCTACAGTATAACAATGTGTATCTGCAACCGTCGCTGTGCTGACATGTTGTGATCACCCATGAGAAAAAGAAAAAAAAAAAAGAAAAAAAAAAAAAAAAAAAAACTTTCTTAATCCGCAGTTCAGAGCCAAACATGACTGTTTTGGCGGCGAGAGTTATCCCTTTATTAGCGTGATAAAGATTTTACAAGGCTGCTGGGCCGCGTTATGTAAGAGCTGTGAAAACCTCCACTAAGAAGTTGCTCATCCAGAGCAACCAGGCGCAGCATCGCTAAACTCATAAAGTGGCAGAGGGATTAAAGGGGATTGCCATTTTCTACATAATCATCATATAATGCAAAGCTTGTCAACTGTATAATATACTTTGAGGGGGATTAGTTTACACTGGATTTTGTAGGCCAGCCTTACAGGGTTTTTCCACCAACACATATCACCTCGAGAATCCAAAGCATGGGGATCAGACCATTGGGACCCCACGATCCTGGTAATAGGAGTCCAATGCTACTCTAGTTAATAAAGTGACAGTGCTGCCACTCCAATTATGGGCCTTATAAAGATAGCAGGGAAAAGAACTAGCCACATCTGTATATAGTAAAACAATGATATCCATACCATAAAAAGTGATCTTTTATCATCTAAAGATTTTTGCTAAGTGGGCGGGGCTTCACGTCAACAGCACCGCTTAGCCCCGCCCACAGCGCTACCGTTGGCCCCGACCCTCCATGACATCGTTGCTGCATAAGCCCCGCCCCTCCACACCCATTGGTATGGGCTGACCTAGAGGAGGTGGAATCTAGACCTTTAGGCCAGCCTGTTCCAATAATCGGCGAGGGGGCAGGGCCTATGTGCCTGTGATGTCATGGAGGGGTGGGGCCAATAGCAGTGCTATGGGCGGGGTTAAGTGACACTGTTCCTGTGAAGCCCAGCCCACTTTGCTCAATCTGCACTTGATAAAAGATCACTTTTTATATGAACAAGCACCATGATGTATGATATAAAATAAGTAGAGATGAGCGAACCTTTTGGAGTTTTGGTCTGAAAGCAGTTTGCTCGATCGTGATGCCTGCGATCCCAGGTGCATAGTTGCGATCCCGGGAATATGTGGCCAGGATATTCCAGGGAATGGATCCATTCCCTGGAATATCCTGGCCACATATTCCCAGGATCGCAACTATGCACCCGGGATCGCAGGCATCACGATCGAGCGCAGATGCTGTCTTACCAAAAGTCCGATGGTTCCCGCATCTCTAAAAATAAGCTATGAAAACTGCTAAATTTACCCATTACACCTGTGTAGAGAAGTCAGAATGCAAAAAGGGGGTGACAGTGTCACTTTAAGTTTGTGAATTACACATGTGGCAGTTGGACATGCACATTGCCTCTCCACTGAACTCTCTAGGGGGGGAATTCCTCATTGTTTGTGTATCTGAAGTGATAAATTTGATGCAGGTACACATGATGTATCAAAATGCTGCACGTTTCTCACATATTACTTAGAATAATAAAAGTTTCAAACTGTGGGCCAGGTGCATGTGCATGAGAGTGCACAAAAACTTGAGAGTTTTAAATTGCTGCATTTGATAAATCAGTGACCTCACCCTCACTCAATATTGGCGTTTTGACTGACGTCTTCTAGGAGAGCCAGATGATGGCAGTGATTATATAGATTTTCTTTATTAAAGTTATATACCTTTGTAATATACCTATTATAGAAAATCTGTGGTACTCGGCCAGTAGTTGAGCTAACCATGACACCATATATATATATATATATATATATATATATATATATATATTGTGGGAGATTAGCTCTGTAGAGCCGGGTACACAGCAGGATTGGCAGTCAGACAGTGACACAAACTTTTATAAAACAGAGATGCCCCTGTTTGTTTATTGAATCCAAAAGAAATTCAGCCTTACATACAGGCACAAAGTAACATAAATCCTGCTCGTCTGAGCTCTAACTAACACAGCAAATCCTAGCTATACAGGTGACTTGCTACTAGTCACCCAACATAAAACAATATCAGTTGGTACAATACCAGTGTGGCTCCAAGTCCAAGCAGAAGCTTTAGCAGCCCTGACCCTCTCCACAGCCAGGAGAGACCTCCATGCACAGCCACAGCTCTATACACTCTGTGCCTCCACTTATGAGACCTGTGATCAGTGGCCTCCAGCACCTGGGCTGACTTGGCCAGATAGAAAAACCTGGACTGGCCAGAAAGGGAATGACAGGCCCCACTACCAACCTGCCTGTCATTCCATAAAAATCCAGGCCCTTTTACAGCAACTAAAACAGTCCCATAGCAAGTAGTTTGCTATGGGTTTTAACTTTCCTGGATTCCTCCATATCTCACCCAGCTTTCCCTGGATGAGGTATGGACTTTCTGGAACCTAGTATTCACATATGACAGGTACCTCGGGGAGATATAGCGATTCCCAACCACAATCCCTGTCACTGTCTCACATACCCTCCCCCTCTGTTCGAACCTGTGGGGGCGAACACTTTTGGCCATCAAACAGTGTGTTCGGGACAGCGCATCTGCGTTACCTTGAAGTTTTCCTGACCTATGCTCTACTGAGAACTTAAAATTCTGTAATGTCAGGAACCACCTTGTAACTCGTGCATTTCGTTCCTTGGCCTGACTCATCCAGGTAAGAGGGGCGTGATCTGTAACTAACTTAAAATGTCGGCCTAACAAGTAATACCTGAGCGATTCTAAGGCCCATTTTATTGCCAAGCATTCACGTTCTACAATGCTATAATTTTTCTCAGGTGGTGTTAAGTTTCCTGCTCAGGTACGTTACAGGGTGTTCTTCACCACCTACCTCCTGTGAAAGAACGGCACCTAAACCCACATCAGACGCATCCGTCTGAAGTACAAAGGTCTTTGCAAAATCTGGGGTGATCAACACTGGTTCACTACACAGAACTGACTAACTTTTGAAATGCCCCCTTGGCTTCTGCACTCCACTTGACCATAACAGACTTGTTGCCCTTAGTAAGATCGGTCAGGGGAGCTGCTATGGTAGCAAAGTTCGGTATGAACCTGCGATAATACCCCACTATACCCAAAAAGGCTCTCACTTGTTTCTTGGTTAAGGGTTTGGACCAATTTTGGATAGCTTCCACCTTGTTTACTTGGGGTTTAATCACACCTCTTCCTATTACATACCCCAGGTAGCGGGCTTCTTCCAGACCTAAAGCACACTTTTTAGGGTTGGCCGTTAAACCTGCCGCCCTGAGGGAATCTACCACTGTTTGCACTTTTGCCAAGTGACTTTCCCAGTAATCACTGAAAACAATGATATCATCCAGGTATGTGGAGGCATACCTGCGATGGGGTTTAAGGATTATGTCCATTAACCTTTGGAATGTGGCGGGGGCTCCATGTAAGCCAAAGTGTAAACAGACATACTGAAAGAGACCATCTGGGGTGACAAATGCAGTTTTCTCTTTAGCAGTGTCAGTGAGGGGTACCTGCCAATATCCTTTAGTAGGGTCCAGGGTAGAAAAAAACCTAGCATGGCCAAGCCGCTCAATTAATCAACCTGTCAGTAACTTACCTGACCGCGCTCCAGCGTCGTCTGGTCCGGCTGGAGCGCAGCGCCGCCCTCCTCGGCCGAGCCGGGTGACGTCACGGAGACCCGACGGCGTCCCTAGTAACCAGGGAAGCTGCGGGTCTCGCGTTAGTGTACGTCGCCCGGCCAAGCAGCTGAGTGCTGTTGAGCTCAGGCTGAGTGACGGATCTCTCTGCCACTCAGCCTGCAGCGCACCAGCTGCTATGTGTCTGGATTCAGGAGGCCGGACCAATCAGTCTTTGGTCCGGGCTCCTGATCCAGTATAAAGTGTTTTCAGTGTCAGCCTCTAATCGCTGGCTATTAGTTGTTTCTGATCCCAGCTCCCCAGTCCCTTGTATTCTGTCCTATCCTTTTCCATTTTGTCTTGCCTGGATTCTGACCTTTTTGCCTGTCCCCTGACTCTCCGCTCGGTTCTGATTTTGTACTGCGTTGCTCGTTTGGTTCCTGACTCGGCTAGTTGACTCTCCGCATTTTGTTTGTCTGTCTGTCTGCGTTTTATGTTCTGCACGTATACAGCATAGGGATTGTCTTCGTGGTTGTCCGCGACCGCCTAGGGTCGACTGAGGCAAGTAGGCAGGTGACAGTGGGTGGGGTCAGATTTAGGGCCCACTGTCGAGTGTCTTGTCTTCACCTGCCGATCGTGACAGAATAGCCAGCCAGTACAGTTTCGTGACGTGCACCAGGATTTCTATTATGGATCCTATGAAAGCACTGTTGGAGCAAATGCAGAACCTAAACTCAATGGTACAGAGCCTTGCTGAACGGGTTCAGGAGCAGGAGGCTGCTCCCCGACAAGTTACTATGACCACCCCTTCCCCCCCTGAACCACCGGTACAACTCCGCTCCTCGTCAGGGGACGAGTCCCAAAGAGTGGGGATTATCATGTCACTGTTGCAGGGGCCACCACAGGAGTGGGCATTTTCTCTTCCTCCCAACGCCATAGAGTTAACCTCGGTTGATTATTTCTTTTCAGCTTTGGGATTATTGTATGACGACCCTGACAGGACTGCTGTAGCCGAGCGACAATTGACATCTTTAAAACAAGGTAAAAGGCCAGTTGAGGACTATTGCGCAGAGTTCCGCCAGTGGTGTATCCCATCCGGTTGGAACGACTCTGCTCTGCGCTATCAGTTTCGGGTGGGCCTATCTGAGCAGCTAAAGGACTGGTTGGTAGCTTATCCTCCCCCTGAAACGTTAGAAGAGACCATGACGTTAGCCATCAGGGTGGATCGTCGTACGCGGGACAGACGTAGGGAGAAAGGAATCGTTGAACTCTGTAAAACCCCTACCTCTTTTCTGTCTCCTTCTAAACCTCCTCCTTCCCAGTTACCACCTCCGGAGGAACCCATGCAGATCGGGGCTACCGATGCGAAAACTAGACGGGCCCATCGTATGCAACATAATCTGTGTCTGTACTGTGGCAAAGCTGGACACCGTGTTTGGGAATGTACTTCCAAGCCTGGATCATCGCCGGAAAACTCCAGCGCCTGAGTGACTATCGAGGGGGTCACTCAGGCGCACAGGTACCACTCGATAAGAATAAATTAATGGTCCCCATCTCACTGTGTTTGGGTGAGAAGTGTATTTCGGGAATGGCCCATGTTGATTCAGGGGCATCCGCTAATTTTATTAATTCCGGGTTTTGGTCCAGTCTGGAGGTATGTCCACTTCAGCTTAAATGCCCGCTGAGTATTACTGGGGCGGACTTTACACCACTGGCTCAAGGTAGAGTGAAATATATCACTCCTCCTCTAGAAGTAAAAGTGGGGTCGATCCATTCGGAGTGTCTTGATTTTCTGGTTATGGACAATTTGTCTTCCAATGTTATTTTAGGTTTGCCCTGGTTGACCCAGCATAACCCTGTTTTTGATTGGGCAAGCAGAGAACTCGTCCAATGGGGGCCCGGGTGTGCTGCTCACTGTCTTTCTTTAAATTTAACAGGATGTTCTTCATTAGAAGGGGAGATCCCCGAGTTTCTGTCTGATTTTCGTGATGTTTTTGATGAAAAATCGGTGGATGAACTACCCCCTCATCGTCCATACGATTGTGCTATCGATTTGGTTCCTGAATCTAAATACCCGAAAGGGCGTATCTTTAATTTGTCTAGACCAGAAGGGGAAGCTATGCGGGATTATATTAAGGAAAGCTTACATAAGGGTCACATCCGTCCCTCCTGTTCTCCCCTTGGGGCCGGATTTTTCTTCGTAGGCAAAAAAGATGGTGGATTACGTCCCTGCATTGATTATCGGGAGCTAAATAAAATCACCATTAAGAATCAACACCCGCTCCCTTTGATTCCAGATTTGTTTGATCAGATTGTGGGGGCCCGGTGGTTTTCTAAGATCGACCTCCGGGGGGCCTATAATTTGATTCGAATAAGGGAGGGTGACGAGTGGAAAACTGCATTCAATACTCCCGAGGGACACTTTGAATACCTAGTCATGCCCTTTGGGTTGTGTAATGCGCCTGCAGTTTTCCAACGCTTCGTCAATGATGTGTTTCGTGAGTACCTGGGTCGTTTTGTAGTGGTGTACTTGGACGATATCTTGGTTTTTTCTCCAGATTGGTCTTCACATGTCAATCATGTTCGCAGAGTTATGGAACTGTTAAGACACAATCAGTTATTTGCGAAGTTGTCGAAGTGCCAGTTTGGTGTTCAGGAGGTCTCTTTTCTGGGATATAAAATCACCCCTAGTTCTTTTGGTATGGATCCCCTTAAGGTGGCAGCCATTGAAAAGTGGGAACGCCCCAGGAATCTTAAGCTCTTCAAAGATTTCTGGGTTTTGCCAACTACTACAGAAAATTTATTAAAGGATTCTCAGTAATTGCTAAACCCTTAACTGATCTCACCAGAAGGGGTTCCGATATGGATAACTGGACTCCTGAAGCCATTCTGGCCTTCGACAAACTCAAGACATGTTTTTCTGTCGCTCCGGTGTTGATTCAACCTAACTTTGAATTACCTTTTATTGTCGAGGTAGATGCATCAGAGGTGGGTGTAGGGGCTGTCCTCTCACAAGGTCCCGTAACACTCACTAACCTCCGACCCGTTGCCTACTTCTCTAGAAAGTTCTCCAAGACCGAATGCAACTATGACATTGGCAATAGAGAGCTCCTTGCCATTAAGTGGGCATTTGATGAGTGGAGACATTTTTTAGAGGGGGCTAAACACAAAATTAAGGTTCTTACCGATCATAAAAACCTCGTTTATTTAGATAAAGCCAAGCGCCTTACTCCACGGCAAGCCAGATGGGCATTGTTTTTTGCACGGTTTGATTTTGAAATCACCTTCAGACCAGGTTCCAAGAATGTAAAGGCAGATGCTTTATCTCGTAGTTTCAGTGTTAACCCCTTGCCGCAAAATGACGTTTGGGGAACGTCATGTAAAGTAGGTACTTAATGCAACATGACGTTCCCCAAACGTCATGTTGTTCCTGCCTCCCCCCGCAGCCCGTAAGTGAGATCGGGCAGCGGGAGGAGGCAGGATCACACCACATCCCCCTGCTGCCTCTGCCCGGAGGGGAGCCGCGCTCCCCCCGGGCAGTTAACCCCATAAACGCCGCGGTCGATGCGACCGCAGCGTCTATGGGGGAGATGTGGTGTTCGCCGCTGATCGGGCGGCGGGAGGAGGCTGCAGGACGTTGCCTCCTCCCGCCGCCACTGTCACAGTGTCCCCTGGCCCCCCTTCCACTGCCGCCGGTACCGGAGATCGCCGATATCAACATTATACCGGCAATCTCCGGTACCGGCGCCGCCGACAGCTTTCATCTCCCCCCACCGTGAATCCACGGTGGGGGGAGATGAAAATGTAATAATCAGACCCCAGATCAGCCCCCCTAGTGCCCCGATCACTAACCCGCTCCCTCCCCGGGCGGCCATCAGATCCAAGATGGCCGCCCCCATCCCTGCGAATAAACGATGTTTATTCGCAGGGATGGAAATGAAAGAATGATCAAAGCCCCATGCTCTCCGCCACCGGAGGTAGCGGAGAGCATGGGGCAGTGATCGGGGACCCCCCTGTGGGGTCCCGGAACAGGCGATCGGCGGTATATACTATATACCGCCGATCGCCTGTTCCCAGTGCTGCCGGCACTTTTTATCCCCTGTCACCATAAATCATTGGTGACAGGGGATAAAAAGTGTCACCGTGCCCCCCCCCAAGTCGCCCCCCACCCCCCCAGTCACCCCCGTCCCCCAGTCACCCGCCCTTCCCATTATACGTTACCTGATCCTGGAGCTCCTTCCTCTTCGGTGTCCTGGCTGCTTCTGATGTGCGCATGTGCGCCAGAAGCATCCAGCTCTGAAAATTTAAAGTGACAGAGACCAATTTGGTCTCTGTCACTAAACTATGATTACTGTGATAGAAAATATCACAGTAATCATAGTAATATAGTGAAAATGAATATGTAAAGTACAAAAAGTGACAAACACACAAAAAAAAAAACACACACACTTTTTATTATAGTAATAATTGCAGTTTACTCCCAAATTACCCCTAACCCCCCCAGATTACCCGTAACCACCGCACGTTGCCCATAACCGCCCCAGGTTGGCCGAAATCACGCCAGATTGCACGTAACCACCACACATTGCCTGTAACAACCGCACATTGCCCGTAACCACCGCACGTTGCCCGTAACAACCGCACATTGCCCGTAACCACCGCACGTTGCCCGTAACCACCGCACGTTGCCCATAACCGCCCCAGGTTGGCCGAAATCACGCCAGATTGCACGGAACCACCACACATTGCCCGTAACCACCGCACATTGCCCGTAACCACCGCACGTTGCCCGTAACCACCGCACGTTGCCCGTAACCACCGCACGTTGCCTGTAATCATGCCAGATTGCCCGTAACAACCACACGTTGCCCCTAACCACCGCACGTTGCCCCTAACCACTCCAGGTTGCATGTAATCACAACAGATTACCCGTAACCACCCCAGGTTGCCCGTAATCACGCCAGATTACACTTAACCACCGCACATTGCCCGTAACAACCGCACATTGCCCGTAACCACCGCACGTTGCCCGTAACCACCGCACGTTGCCCATAACCGCCCCAGGTTGGCCGAAATCACGCCAGATTGCACGTAACCACCACACATTGCCCGTAACCACCGCACGTTGCCCGTAATCATGCCAGATTGCCCGTAACAACCACACGTTGCCTCTAACCACCCCAGGTTGCATGTAATCACAACAGATTACCCGTAACCACCCCAGGTTGCCCATAATCACGCCAGATTACACTTAACCACCGCACGTTGCCCGTAACCACTGCACGTTGCCGGTAACCACCGCACATTGCCCGTAACCACCGCACATTGCCCGTAATCACGCCAGATTGCACGTAACCACCGCACATTGCCCCTAACCGCCCCAGGTTGCCTGTAATCACACCAGATTACCCGTAACCACTGCACGTTGCCCCTAATCGCCCCAGGTTGCCCGTAATCACGCCAGATTACACGTAACCACCGCACGTTGCCACTGACGGCCGCACGTTGCCACTGACGGCCGCATGTTGCCACTGACGGCCGCACGTTGCCTCTAACCACCCCAAATTGCCAAAGACCCCCTCCAGATTGCCGTAACCAACCCAAATTACATATAAGCACTTCAGTTTATCCGTAACCAACCCAGATTGTCCGTAACCACCCCACGTTGGCCGTAACCACAGCAGGTTACCTGTAACCACCCCAGATTGTCTGTAACCACCGCAGATTACCCGTAACCACCTCCAGATTACCCGTAACCACCCCACATTACCTGTAATCGAATTTTTTTATTGTATTTTAGTAACTGCGCTATTCTAATAACTGTTTCTAGCTGCAGTTTTGCTCCAGCAAATTGGCGCTCCTTCCCTTCTGAGCCCGGCTGTGTGCCCATACAGTGGTTTATGCCCACATATGGGGTACTGTTCTACTCAGGAGAACCTGCGTTACAGATTTTGGGGTACGTTTTCTTTCCTGTTCCTCGTGAAATTTAGAAATTTCCAACTAAAGGAACATATTACTGGAAAAATTCGAGTTTTTCATTTTTACTGTCTACTTTTGAATACTTTCCTCTAATACCTGTGGGGTCAAAATGGTCACCACACCCCAAGATGAATTCTTTGAGGGGTTTACTTTCCAAAATGGGATGACTTATGGCGAGATTTTAATACGCTGGCACTACAGGTGCACTAAAAAATGCACCTGGCGCTCAGAAACTTCTTCAGCAAAATCTGCACTGAAAATGCTAATTGGCGCTCCCTTCCTTCTGAGCCCTGATGTGTGCCCATGGAGTGGTTTATACCCACATATGGGGTACCGTTCTACTCACGAGAACCTGCGTTATAAATTTTTGGGTACATTTTCTCTCCTGTTCCTCGTGAAATTGAGAAATTTCAAACTAAACAAACATATTATTGGAAAAATTTGAGTTTTTCTTTTTTACTCTCTACTTTTAAATACTTTCCTCTAATACCTGTGGGGTCAAAATGGTCACCACACCCCAAGATGAATTCTTTGAGGGGTGTACTTTCCTAAATGGGGTGACTTTTGGGGGGGATCTATTCTGCTGACACTACAGGGGCGCTGCAAACGCACCTGGCGCTCAGAAACTTCTTCGGAAAAATCTGCACTGAAAATGCTAATTGGCGCTCCTTCCCTTCTGAGCCCAGCTGGGTGCCCATACAGTGGTTTATGCCCACATATGGGGTACCATTCTACTCAGGAGAACCTGCGTTACAGATTTTGGCATGCAGCTTCTCCCCTGTTCCTCGTGAAATTGAGAAATTTCCAACTAAACGAACATATTATTGGAAAAATTCTAGTTTTTCAATTTTACTGTCTTATTTTGAATACTTTCCTCTAATACCTGTGGGGTCAAAATGGTCACCACACCCAAAGATGAATTCCTTGAGGGGTGTACTTTCCAAAATGGGGTGACTTATGGGGGGTTTCTCGTCTGCGGACACTACAGGGGAGCTGCAAACGCACCTGGCGCTCAGAAACTTCTTCAGAAAAATCTGCATTGAAAAAGCTAATAGGCGCTCCTTCCCTTCTGAGCCCGGCTGTGTGGCCATACAGTGGTTTACGCCCACATATGGGGTACCGTTGTATTCAGGAGAACCTGCGTTACAAATTTTGGGGTACTTTTTTTCTCTTGTTCCTCGTGAAATTGAGAAATTTCAAACTAAACAAACATATTATTGGAAAATTTCGTGTTTTTCATTTTTACTGTCTAATTCTGAATACTTTCCTCTAATACCTGTGGGGTCAAAGTGCTCATCCTACCCAAAGATGAATTCTTTGAGGGGTGTAGTTTCGAAAATGGGGTGACTTTTGGGGGGATTCTATTCTGCGGACACTACAGGGGCTCTGCAAACGCACCTGGCGCTCAGAAACTTCTTCAGCAAAATCTGCATTAAAAAAGCCAATTGTCGCTCCCTTCCTTCTGAGCCCTGCTGTGTGCCCATACAGTGGTTTACGCCCACATATGGGGTACCGTTGTATTCAGGAAAACCTGCGTTACAAATTTTGGCATGCTTTTTTTCTCATGTTCCTTTTGAAAATGAGAAACTTTAATCTAAACGTTTATATTATTTGAAAATTTAAATTTTCAATTTTTTTACGGCCTAATTGTGAATACTTTCCTCCAGCCCCTGTAGGGTTAAAATGCTCATTATACCCCTAGATTAATTCTTTAAGGTGTCTAGTTTCCAAAATGGGGTCACTTATGGGGGTTTCCAGTATACAAGCCTTCTAAATCCATTTAAAAAAAGAACTGGTCCCTAAAAAAAATCAGTTTTGGAAATTTTCACAAAATGTGATAATTTGCTAATAAATTTCTAAGCCCAGTAACACCCTAAAAAAGTAAAATATGTTTCCAAAATTATGCCAGAATAAAGAGGACATATTGGTAATGTGATTTAGCAACTAATTTATGTGCTATGACTTGCTTTTTTAGAAGCAGAGAATTTCAGAAGTTCATAAAATGCAAAATTTTCAAATTTTTCATGATATTTTGATGTTTTTCACAAAAAATACACAAAGTAGTGACCAAATTTTGCTACTAATATAAAGTGCCATATGTGACGAAAAAACAATCTCAGAATCGCTAGCATACGTTACAGCATCACTGAGCTATAAGCGCATAAAGTGAGACAGGTCAGATTTTGAAAAATGAGCCTGGTCATTAAGGCCAAAACAGGCTTTAGAGGCAAGGGGTTAAAGAGGTCCCTGTAAGAGAATCCGAAACCATCTTATCTCCTGGGGTGGTGGTGGCAATTCTGCAGCCCGATCTGGCTGCTCAGGTGGTTCAGTCTCAGTCCATGGCGCCTAGAAACACCCCGGAAAATAAACTATTTGTTCCCCCTAATCTTCGGTTGAAAGTGTTGGAAGAAACACATTGTTCAGTACTGGCAGGTCATCCAGGTATTGCTGGTACCAAATATCTACTGTCTCGTCATTATTGGTGGCCATCCTGGGCTACGGATACTAAACTGTTTGTAGAAGCTTGTGAGATTTGCGCCAGGTTCAAGGTTCCTCGCAGGTTACCGGAGGGACTTCTTCAACCCCTGCCTCTGCCTGCTAGACCTTGGACCCACATCTCCATGGATTTTATAACTGATTTACCACCCTCTAAGGGTAAAACGGTGATTTGGGTGGTTGTTGACAGGTTCTCGAAGATGTGTCATTTAATTCCTCTCAACAAACTTCCCAATGCTCGTACTTTGGCCTCTCTTTTTATTAGTCATGTCTTACGGTTGCATGGGGTACCAGAGAATATCGTGTCTGACCGGGGAGTACAGTTTATATCTAGATTCTGGAAAGAGTTTTGTGGTCGCCTAGGTATATCTTTGTCATTTTCTTCAGCCTTTCATCCACAATCCAATGGACAAACGGAGAGGGTGAATCAGTCACTGGAGCAATTCTTAAGGTGTTTCGTTGCAGGCTCACAGGAGAAATGGAGAGAATACTTACCATTGGCTGAATTTGCCCTGAACAATCGTGAAAGTCAGTCTCTCAAAATGTCGCCGTTCTTTTGTAATTTTGGGTTTAATCCTCGTTGTTCTTCTGTACATGCGTCCGAATCCACTAATCCATCCGCCGAAAGAATTTACAGAAAACTGTGCACAGTTTGGGCCCAGGCTCTGCAGAACCTGGTTAAAGCTCAAGAGAATTGTAAAAAACAATCTAATAAAAGACGCATATCTGGCCCTGAGTACAGGGTAGGTGACAAGGTGTGGCTCTCCACTAGAAATTTGAAATTAAAGACACCATCTGGTAAATTGTCTCCAAAATACATTGGTCCTTATCCTATAGTAGAAATCATAAATCCAGTTTCATTTAAGCTGCTGTTGCCTAGGAGTCTTAGAATTCACGATGTTTTTCATAAATCTCTATTGAAAAAATTTGTTAATCCAGTGATTCCGTCTGCTCCTCCCGCTCCGTTGGTCATTCAAGGTGAACTGGAATATGAGGTGGAGAGAATTCTGGATTCTCGTCGGGTTCAGAGTTCTTTGCAATATTTAGTTCATTGGAAAGGATTTGGACCAGAGGAGCGCACTTGGGTAGCTAGTAGAGATTTGCATGCATCACGTCTAGTTAGACAGTTTCATCTGCAAAATCCATCTAAGCCTGGTCCCTTAGGTAGAGGTCCGGAGGCCCCTCCTGAAGGGGGGGGGTAATGTCAGTAACTTACCTGACCGCGCTCCAGCGTCGTCTGGTCCGGCTGGAGCGCAGCGCCGCCCTCCTCGGCCGAGCCGGGTGACGTCACGGAGACCCGACGGCGTCCCTAGTAACCAGGGAAGCCGCGGGTCTCGCGTTAGTGTACGTCGCCCGGCCAAGCAGCTGAGTGCTGTTGAGCTCAGGCTGAGTGACGGATCTCTCTGCCACTCAGCCTGCAGCGCACCAGCTGCTATGTGTCTGGATTCAGGAGGCCGGACCAATCAGTCTTTGGTCCGGGCTCCTGATCCAGTATAAAGTGTTTTCAGTGTCAGCCTCTAATCGCTGGCTATTAGTTGTTTCTGATCCCAGCTCCCCAGTCCCTTGTATTCTGTCCTATCCTTTTCCATTTTGTCTTGCCTGGATTCTGACCTTTTTGCCTGTCCCCTGACTCTCCGCTCGGTTCTGATTTTGTACTGCGTTGCTCGTTTGGTTCCTGACTCGGCTAGTTGACTCTCCGCATTTTGTTTGTCTGTCTGTCTGCGTTTTATGTTCTGCACGTATACAGCATAGGGATTGTCTTCGTGGTTGTCCGCGACCGCCTAGGGTCGACTGAGGCAAGTAGGCAGGTGACAGTGGGTGGGGTCAGATTTAGGGCCCACTGTCGAGTGTCTTGTCTTCACCTGCCGATCGTGACACAACCCTTGGCATTGGGTATGCGTCAAATTTTGACACCTCATTCAGTTTTCGAAAGTCATTACAAAACCGAAGTGTCCCATCTGGTTTTGGAATGAGGACTATGGGACTTGACCAGGGCCGTTTTAATACATTGGTGGGCCCAGTGCACAGCCCTCAAGAGTGGGCCCCCCCTTCCCTTTCGGCACATTGTATAATGTACTGAATTTGCCCCCACACTGTATCAAGAGCCCCAATACATACAGTAGTTACCTTATAACACTATTTCCACCATACAGTGATTACATATTACATAAAAACTGCACTAAACAAAACAGAAAGATATCACCAATGATACCATTACATAATACCGCCACATCATGACCCCTAACACTACAACCCTATAACAGAGTGCAGTTACATCCAGTGACTCACCGGGGGCGTCTTCTCTGATCAGAGTCTGTCACCTTTTCTTTTTCTCTCCATCCAGCCTGGGCCACCTTGAAGTCTTCTCCTGGCTGTGAATCTTCTCTCCAGAATCTGCCAGACAAATATTTTAGGCTCCAACACATACAGTAGTTAGGTCCCTTGTACCCCTATACAGTAGTTACACCCCTCTGTACCCCTACATAGTTACACCCCTCTGTGCCTCCATAGTTTTAAGGTGTCCCTGTAGTATATAGCCCCTCATGTGCTCCTCCAGTTATATACAGCCCTCCTGTGCGCTCCCCCATTAGTATATAGCCCCCCTGTCCACTCTCCCTAGTAGTATATAGCCCCCCCTGTGCTCTCCCACAATAGTATATAGCCCCCCTGTGCTCTCCCACAATAGTATATAGCCCCCCTGTGCTCTCCCCCAATAGTATATAGCCCCCCTGTGCTCTCCAATAGTATATAGACCCCTATGCTCTCCCACAATAGTATATAGCCCCCCTGTGCTCTCACCCAATAGTATATAGCTCCCCTGTGCTCCCCCCAATAGTATATAGCCCCCTGTGCTCTCCCCAATAGTATATAGCCCCCCTGTGCTCTCCATAATATATAGCCCCCCTGTGCTCTCCCCCATAGTATATAGACCCCTGTGCTCTCCCACAATAGTATATAGCCCCCCTGTGCTCTCCCACAATAGTATATAGCCCCCCTGTGCTCTCCACCAATAGTATATAGCCCCCCTGTGCTCTCCAATAGTATATAGACCCATATGCTCTCCCATAATAGTATATAGCCCCCCTGTGCTCTCCCCCAATAGTATATAGCCCCCCTGTGCTCCCCCCAATAGTATATAGCCCCCTGTGCTCTCCCCAATAGTATATAGCCCCCTGTGCTCTCCCCAATAGTATATAGCCCCCCTGTGCTCTCCCCAATAGTATATAGCCCCCCTGTGCTCTCCCCCATAGTATATAGACCCCTGTGCTCCTCAATAGTATATAGCTCCCATGTGCTCCCCAATAGTATATAGCTCCCATGTGCTCCCCAATAGTATATAGCCCCCTGTGCTCCCCAATAGTATATAGCTCCCCTGTGCTCCCCCATAGTATATAGCCCCTGTGCTCCCCCATAGTATATAGCCCCCTGTGCTCCCCAGTAGTATATAGCCCCCTGTGCTCCCCAGTAGTATATAGCTCCCCTGTGCTCCCCCATAGTATATAGCTTCCCTGTGCTCCCCATAGTATATAGACCCCTGTGCTCCCCAGTAGTATATAGTCCCCTGTGCTCCCCAGTAGTATATAGTCCCCTGTGCTCCCCCATAGTATATAGCTCCCCTGTGCTCCCCCATAGTATATAGCTCCTCTGTGCTCCCCCATAGTATATAGACCCCTGTGCTCCCCAATAGTATATAGCCCCCTGTGCTCCCCCATAGTATATAGCCCCCCTGTGCTCCCCCATAGTATATAGCTCCCCTGTGCTCCCCCATAGTATATAGCTCCCCCATAGTATATAGCTCCCCTGTGCTCCCCCATAGTATATAGCTCCCCCATAGTATATAGCTCCCCTGTGCTCCCCCATAGTATATAGCTCCCCTGTGCTCCCCCATAGTATATAGCTCCCCTGTGCTCCCCCATAGTATATAGCTCCCCCATAGTATATAGCTCCCCTGTGCTCCCCCATAGTATATAGCTCCCCCATAGTATATAGCTCCCCTGTGCTCCCCCATAGTATATAGCTCCCCTGTGCTCCCCCATAGTATATAGCTCCCCTGTGCTCCCCCATAGTATATAGCCCCCTGTGCTCCCCCATTGTATATAGCTCCCTGTGCTCCCCAGTAGTATATAGCCCCCTGTGCTCCCCAGTAGTATATAGCCCCCTGTGCTCCCCCATAGTATATAGCCCCTGTGCTCCCCCATAGTATATAGCCCCCTGTGCTCCCCAGTAGTATATAGCCCCCTGTGCTCCCCAGTAGTATATAGCCCCCTGTGCTCCCCATAGTATATAGAACCCTGTGCTCCCCCATAGTATATAGCCCCTGTGCTCCCCCATAGTATATAGCCCCCTGTGCTCCCCAGTAGTATATAGCTCCCCTGTGCTCCCCCATAGTATATAGCTCCCCTGTGCTCCCCCATAGTATATAGCTCCCCTGTGCCCCCCATAGTATATAGCCCCCTGTCCTCCCCCATAGTATATAGCCCCCTGTGCCCCCCCCATAGTATATAGCCCCCTGTGCCCCCCATAGTATATAGCCCCCTGTGCCCCCCCATAGTATATAGCCCCCTGTGCTCCCCCATAGTATATAGCCCCCTGTGCTCCCCCATAGTATATAGCCCCCTGTGCCCCCCCCCCATAGTATATAGCCCCCTGTGCCCCCCCATAGTATATAGCCCCCTGTGCTCCCCCATAGTATATGTGCTCCCCCTCCCATATAACATTGAAAAAAAACAAACACTGTTACTCACCTGGGTCCACGCGTTCCTCTTCTCTTCTCTCTTGTGGCCGCACTTCCTGCAGTCACAAGAGGCTGCACTCCCCTTACCCTCGCGCCGACGCTCCAGTGACGTCGGGCGCTAGAGGGAGAGTGCGGCCTCTTGTGACCGCAGGAAGTGCGGCCACAAGAGTGACTGACAGGGAGGGAGCCAATGGCTCTCTCTCTGTCAGTGTCGCTGCTGCTGCAGCGCTGAAGCGCCGCAGCAGCAGCGGGCGGGGGCAGCGGCGGACGGGGGGGCCCTGCAGGGGGCGCCATGGAGGGGTAAGTAGATTACCCATCCATGGCACTCCCCCCTGACAGGCTGGTGGCCGCAGCCCTGTGCGACCGCATTGGTCGCACATAGCAACGGCCGGCCTGCTCGGGGGGCCCCTTTAACCAGTGGGCCCGGTGCACGTGCACCATGTGCCCTCTGGTTAAAGCGGCCCTGGACTTGACCACTCACTTTTTGACTCCTCAATAACCCCGAGATCCAACATGTTTCTGACCTCTTCCGATATGGCCTGCCTACGAGCTTCTGGTACCCTGTATGGCTTCAGATGAACCCGTACCTGTGGTTTGGTGACAATGTCATGTTTTATCACAGAAGTGTGCCCAGGCAAATCTGAGAACACATCTGTGTTTCTAAGGACAAACTCCTTTGTCTCCTGTTTTTGGGCTCTGCATAATGTATCTGATATCCGCACCTCTGGGACCTTTTTACAAGGGGGGCTTACAACTGAAACATCCTTACTAGTGGGGGCTCCTGCCGACAGAGACTCTGTCCTTCCATGGTTTAAGTAAATTTACATGGTACAGCTGTTCTGGCTTTCGTCTACCTGGCTGGTGCACCTTGTAATTTACAGGTCCCACTCTCTCGATCACCTCATACGGCCCTTGCCACTTAGCTAGAAACGTACTCTCCACAGTTGGTACTAGCACCAACACTCGATCACCTGGGCTAAAGGTTCTAATTTTAGAGGACCTATTGTAGACACGGCTTTGTGCCTCTTGCGATTGCTGTAAGTGGTCCTTGACTATGGGCATGACAGCAGCAATCCTATCTTGCATAAGGGAAATATGCTCTATTATACTTCTATAAGGAGTGCGCTCCTGCTCCCAGGTTTCCTTAGCAATGTCAAGGAGTCCACGTGGGTGTCTGCCATACACCAACTCGAATGGGGAAAAACCTGTGGAGGATTGGGGAACCCCACGGATGGAAAACATTAAATAAGGCAAAAGACAATCCCAATCCTTCCCATCTTTACTAACCACCCTTTTCAACATGCTTTTTAATGTCTTATTGAACCTTTCAACCAAACTGTCCGTTTGTGGGTAATACACAGATGTTCGCAGGTGTTTAATTTTCAATAGCTTACACATTTCTTTCGTGACCTTTGACATGAAGGGTGTCCCCTGATCGGTAAGGATCTCTTTTGGAATACCTGTGCGAGAGAACATGTGGAAAAGCTCTTTAGCAATTAATTTAGCGGAGGTGTTTCTCATAGGCACAGCCTCTGGATAGCGTGTAGCATAGTCTAACACCACTAAGATATATTTATGTCCTCTTGCGGACTTTACTACTGGGCCAACCAAATCCATGACTATCCTTTCAAAAGGCACCTCTATAATGGGTAGTGGTACTAAAGGACTCCAAAAATGTGACACAGGAGCAGCAAGAACAGGTCGTGCAAATAAGGAGATACGTCTGGAGGTGTTGCATTCCATGGGCTCAGTCGTCAGGGGACAATTAGCAGCTATATGCCCCAGTTCATGGCACCGCCAACACTGTATACGGCCCTGGTCTCGACCTTGAGACCATGGTCGTTGACCAAATGTCCCACTGTTCCTGGGCCCAACCGTTAGGTCCCCCTCTGAGCCACCTCCCCTTGAGACCTTTTGCACCCCTTTAGTAACAGGAACAGTCTTACCAGTTAGCTTCAATGGCTTGTTGTCCCTGGAGCTGGCATGTCTTGGCGACACCTGTAGTAGCTCCTCGGTGGCGCTATACCTCTCCACAAGATTCACAAGCTGGTCAGCATCTGTAGGCCCAGCTTGTCCAACCCAGCGCTGGATCCTTGGAGGAAGGAAACGGATGAACTTGTCCAGGACCACTCTCTCCACAATTTGACCAGGGGTAGTTTCCTCAGGCTGTAGCCACTTCTTAACAAGATGGATCAGGTTATGCATCTGTGACCATGGTGGTGAGCTTTCAGAAAAAGTCCAGTTGTGCACCCGGCCTGCTCGCACATGCATATTGACCCCAAGTCTGGCAAGGATCTCACCTTTGAGCTTCTGATAGTCTCTTGCTCACTCAAGTCATAGTACGCCTTCTGGAATTCTCCAGTCAGAAATGGTGCAACAACATCCACCCACTGGTCAGCCGGTAACTTCTCACGCTCTGCAACTCTTTCAAAGACCATGAGATAGGCTTCCACATCATCTGTGGGTGTCATCTTTTGGAGTGATACCTGTACAGTGGCCCTTGCAGATGGCTGCGGACCCTGAGTCTCTTGCAGTACAGAGCTGTTTCCTGCAGTTCGCTGAGCTGAGATTGCCTCGGCCATTTTCTCCACCACTAGCCTGTGAGCTTCATTTTGCTGCTGAAGCATGGCCCGGGTTTCTTGCTGTTGCTCCAGCATGGCCTGGGTAAACGCTTGCTGCTGCTTCTCAGCTTGCATCATGACTTGTTTCATTAAGTCCTCCATTGCAGCAGTCTCCTTTTTCAGCTCTCCTGCAGCTTTTATCCAAGACATAAACAGGTATCTCTGTACAAAGTCCTTTCAGTGTGTATGTCTCTTTAAGACTGCGTTTTTACACCCGCACCGAGCACCATATGTGGGAGATTAGCTCTGTAGAGCCGGGCAGACAGCAGGATTGGCAGTCAGAGACAGTGACACAAACTTTTATAAAACAGAGATGCCCCTGTTTGTTTATTGAAACCAAAAGAAATTCAGCCTTAGATACAGGCACAAAGTAACATAAATCCTGCTCGTCTGAGCTCTAACTAACACAGCAAATCCTAGCTATACAGGTGACTTGCTACTAGTCACCCAACATAAAACAATATCAGTTGGTACAATACCAGTGTGGCTCCAAGTCCAAGCAGAAGCTTTAGCAGCCCTGACTCTCTCCACAGCCAGGAGAGACCTCCATGCACAGCCACAGCTCTATACACTCTGTGCCTCCACTTATGAGACCTGTGATCAGTGGCCTCCAGCACCTGGGCTAACTTGGCCAGATAGAAAAACCTGGACTGGCCAGAAAGGGAATGACAGGCCCCACTACCAACCTGCCTGTCATTCCATAAAAATCCAGGCCCTTTTACAGCAACTAAAACAGTCCTATAGCAAGTAGTTTGCTATGGGTTTTAACTTTCCTGGATTCCTCCATATCTCACCCAGCTTTCCCTGGATGAGGTATGGACTTTCTGGAACCTAGTATTCACATATGACAGGTACCTCAGGGAGATATAGCGATTCCCAACCACAATCGCTGTCACTGTCTCACAATATATATATATATATAATTTATATATATATATATATATATATATATATAAACAGTTTGTACGATTCTCTAATGGTCGGTGACCTGCCAGGCTGTAATGGGTCCCTTGGGCTCCTGTCACGGTAGTCCTGAGTGGCAAATGACCCACCTAGACTATCGCCACCCACAGAACGGGAAAAATGACCCAAGGTGTGTAGCGGATGTGTACAGGTGCTGGTGCAAGGAAGACCAAGTCCCAGTAGAATAAATAAAACAGCTTTACTAAACAATCTCTTGGAAATACAGAACACTTTGGTAGTAAAGAGCTTATCTGGATACAGGCTTTAGTGTTTCACTGGATCTGTGCTGAGAGATACTTGTAAATGCTAAATAGAATAGAGGTAGTTGTAGTGGTGCTTGGATAGTTTAAAATTGAGCAAAGAAGAGGACAGGAGTTTGTCAAGGGAGTCCCAACCCAAGGTAATACTGTGCTCTTGTGGAACTTTACAGAGAAGAATACTTAAAAGATACTTGAGTGTGAGAAGTTAACTTGTGCCTGTGTTTAGACTGTGTTGTCCGACCACCTTCTGCCCTACAGTGTCGAGGTACTCGTCCTACTAGGGTGACACAAGCCCCAGTCGTGGTTACCTGAGTGAAGCTAAGTGTCTGAAATTTTCCAGTTTCACCTGCACTGCGACATAGAATATGTAGACCCTCTTTACGGTAGCTTTGTTCTATCCGGGTAAGTTTCTCTGTTTTTCAGGATACTGCCCTGCACTTTGTAGAGATGTTCTCGACGTGGGCAGCTTTTATCCCCAACTTGTCCTCCTTGTTGTATCTAGCACTGTATAGTGGAAGTAGATAGACTAAAGAAGCAGAGTGTCTCTAGTTGCTCCATACACGTGTGTCTCCAACACAACTGGACTGTCCTGGACAGGGGTCCTGGCATAGCTAGGCCCTGGCTTAGCTACAGCAGGAATGCCTACTTTGTGTATCTTCCTCCCATGAGAACTTGAGGGAAACTGATGCTACACTTCCTCCCACCAAGTGACTACCTCCTACAGGGGTGTGTAAGGAGCCTGTGAGTGGTGGAAAGGAATGTGTGCAAAGACAAAGAGAAATAGTGATAGGCATAGGAGAAAGGAGTATCTCCATCTGTCAATAAAATATATAATACAGAAGGGGCAGTAACCCTTGGTTCACTATAGCTGTCCAATATATAAGAGTTCACATAGAAAACACTGGCATCTAGTGGTGAAATTAATAAGTACCTTCATCACCACTCAACTTTGAGTAAAAGGGCTTTTGCGACAGGTGTGACATAGGAAATATCCATGGTGGGATACCACAAATGCAAATATACACTCACCGGCCACTTTATTAGGTACACCTGTCCAACTGCACGTTACCACTTAATTTCTAATCAGCCAATCACATGGCGGCAACTCAGTGCATTTAGGCATGTAGACATGGTCAAGACAATCTCCTGCAGTTCAAACCGAGCATCAGTATGGGGAAGAAAGGTGATTTGAGTGCCTTTGAACGTGGCATGGTTGTTGGTGCCAGAAGGGCTGGTCTGAGTATTTCAGAAACTGCTGATCTACTGGGATTTTCACGCACAACCATCTCTAGGGTTTACAGAGAATGGTCCGAAAAAGAAAAAAAACATCCAGTGAGCGGCAGTTCTGTGGGCGGAAATGCCTTGTTGATGCCAGAGGTCAGAGGAGAATGGGCAGACTGGTTCGAGCTGATAGAAAGGCAACAGTGACTCAAATAGCCAACCGTTACAACCAAGGTAGGCAGAAGAGCATCTCTGAACGCACAGTACGGCCAACTTTGAGGCAGATGGGCTACAGCAGGCAGAAGACCACACCGGGTGCCACTCCTTTCAGCTAAGAACAGGAAACTGAGGCTACAATTTGCACAAGCTCATCGAAATTGGACAGTAGAAGATTGGAAAAACGTTGCCTGTTCTGATGAGTCTCTATTTCGGCTGCGACATTCGGATGGTAGGGTCAGAATTTGGCGTCAACAACATGAAAGCATGGATCCATCCTGCCTTGTATCAACGGTTCAGGCTGGTGGTGGTGTCATGGTGTGGGGAATATTTTCTTGGCACTCTTTGGGCCCCTTGCTACCAATTGAGCATCGTTGCAACACCACAGCCTACCTGAGTATTGTTGCTGACCATGTCCATCCCTTTATGACCACAATGTACCCAACATCTGATGGCTACTTTCAGCAGGATAATGCGCCATGTCATCAAGCTAGAATCATCTCAGACTGGTTTCTTGAACATGACAATGAGTTCACTGTACTCAAATGGCCTCCACAGTCACCAGATCTCAATCCAATAGAGCATCTTTGGGATGTGGTGGAAGGGGAGATTGGCATCATGGATGTGCAGCCGACAAATCTGCGGCAACTGTGTGATGCCATCATGTCAATATGGACCAAAATCTCTGAGGAATGCTTCCAGCACCTTGTTGTATCTATGCCACAAAGAATTGAGGCAGTTCTGAAGGCAAAAGGGGGTCCAACCCGTTACTAGCATGGTGTACCTAATAAAGTGGCCGGTGAGTGTATATCTAGATTTCATATTAACATTAAGTGACCCAGTAAGTGATAACAGGGCTCCTCTACTGCCACCAATGGTCACTGCTTAGACACTGCTATTGTTGAGCAGAAATGTTGTGCACCAGTTAAAAAAAAAAAAAACTCCACTTACAGTAGTTTTTGAAATGCAGCTGCATTTGAAATGGAACTGCAGCGCTGCACAAGCCCTGATCCCAGCACAATTATGCATCTACACTGCTGTGGCATGCAGATACTGAGCCTTCCCTGATGTATATATAATGCTTGTTCACATTAGAATACACATTTGAGAAAGCTGTCTGTGTCACTAGTGCAGCAGCTACAAGACCATGTAGCAGAAGGAGCAAGGATACCTGTCAAACAGTGCTACTGGGTACAGCACTTGCAACACTACTGACACAGAAAGCTTCCCCAAGTGTAATGTTTATTCTAATGCTAACATGCATCATAGAGACATCAACGGAGGTTTAGTAACTGTACCAGGAATAGGCCTTATGGCCCTATTACATGAATGATTACCGTCTGTGTTTTAATCACTTAGAGTAGTAAAAGACAACGATCAGCCGACATGCACAATGTTGGCTGATCATTGTATTTCAATGTCTTTCAACACGTTAAAAAAGACAAACGACCACGATAACAACGATCTGCTGCGCTATCTTCTATGCGCAGCCCCCCACAGCTTCTCTTGCCCCCGCTCTTACCCGCTCACTGTTGGTGCACGTAATATTGCCAGCAGCAGGCAGGGGTATGAGGAGCAAGCGAGTGCCGACGCTCGCTTGCTGTGAAGATCAGGCCGTGTAATAGGGGCTTTAAAGTGTAGCTTCAATGCTTACATAAGAAATGACATGATCGTGTAGCACTGTGCTCAATATATTTCTGTAATGCCCATCTAGTTTGAATTAGGTGCTGGAATAGAGTCCCGAGCACCGCTCTGCTCACTCTCACATACAATGGAACATTACTGAACTTCCTTTCTTATGAATGTGTGAAGGTCACATGGAAGGAGGTCACATGATGAAAGTCAGGCTCCATCTTCATAGCTCCCGTCTCCAGTGAGAGATCCAGATTCAAAATAGATGTGCACTACAGAAATGATGTACACAGTGCTACACAACAGTCATTTCTCATCACAGCACTAGATGTACACTTTAAGCAGCCCTGCAGTTCCCAAAATAACCACAGGGTGGAAGCAGAGGGACCATCATGCCCCTCACTGCTAATCAATGTAAAAAAAAAAAAAAAAAATATATATATATATATATATATATATATATATATATATATATATATTGGTTTAAGAGCATTGCTTTGGTTAAAGAGCTCCCTAAACGGGGTGGGAGGGGGAGGGGCATGGCCTGCACAGGGTGGTCTACAGCTCTGTACTCTGACCCAGGAAGTCTCACTCTCCTTCCAAATCATAGCAGATACACTTCAGGCTGGGGCTTGCATCAGAAGACAGGACTGTGGAGGTAATCTCTCCATAGCTGTAACCCTTCTCTCCCCGGACAGAGAGTGCTGCATGTATGTGCCCACATATGTCCTGCTCATTTCTTCATGCTCCCTGCAGTCTCTGTCCGCCCTTGTGTTTTCCATCCTCTCCATTACTGTACAGTAACTTATAATATTACAGATTCAGCTGTTTCTCAATGTTCGTTTCATTTGTTTTACATGTTATTCAGAATAATAAATCATTATTTTTGGGGTGTGGAACCAATTGACTGCATATCAGTAATTTCTTATGGGAAAATTTGCTTTGATTTAAGAGTGGATTTGGATTACAAGCACAGTCCCGGAACGAATTATGCTCGTAATCCAAGGCACCACTGTATATATATTTTGTAAGGTTACATTACACAGTTATATAACTAGTAAATAAATGTAAAGCATAAAATAATTCTTATTCTTCATAATACACCTTTAAGGCAAACTGCAACGGCGTAAGATGCCCCAACATACAATCCTAAATCTGATGTCTGTGACTGCCTGTGTGCCACACACTGCAGTTTACACCAGTAATAAGCTGTTGTAGGTTACTGCTATAGTTTACACCTATTTATGTGTCCGACGGCAGGAAACTATGCTCTCATAAGCTTTGCTCACGTGTAAATATTACAGAAAGGTACAAATTTGAGCTTTGTGCCAAAATGTGTGCCTTTTGCATGCTTGTTTAGACATAGTAAATCCCTTTATGTCTGTCATTTCAACCACCGCTTACAAGATCTCTGCTTTCTGTCAAAGAACATTCTTATTTATATGAAGAAGGTGAGAACCTGTGCAGATCTAATCCTTCTCACTGCTGACTCTGACCTCTGAATACCGGCTTTCACACAGCTCCCACTGTGTAATCCTTTGTACTCTGCTCTCTGCTGGCGAATAAACTCCCTCCTCCCCCCTCCACAGTTTACACAGAGCTGACTGATGTAAAAAAGTCGAGATTTCCTGATAATGAGCAGTGAATGAGAGAGAGGAGGGGGGGGGGGACCTGGGGAAAGGCTTTTTGAATGCAGATAATGGCATATTTGCCTAATAAACCCAATTACAAAGTTTCTTAAAATTGACTGTACTATTAATTTTTGCAAAACAAAAACCCCCCCACAACAGTTACACTATTTTGAAGCAATGATTTCATTTTTATGCAGATTAACGTTTAGACAAAGAGATAAATCGGTCGAAAGATCGTTTTTACGATCACTTTAATATTGCTTAAGGCCATCTCAAACACTAAGGTGAATCTTTGAAAGACTGTTTAGACGAAGCGATCTGCGAATTAACAGGGAGCGACCAGCAATGATTCGAGAACATGTTAAAAGACCACGGTGAACGATTTCTCGCTTGTTGCTTGATCGTTAGCTGTGTACACAAGCAGATAATCGCTCAAATGTGATCGCTATCTCGCAGATTTCAACAATTGTGGTGACGCGGTGGTAGTACACGGCCAGTGATGGTGGTTGTCGTGACGCCAGTGCTAGTCCAGCACACTGGAATGATGTTGGAACCTGCTTTATATATGGCCGGTCTCTGTACTATTCCTAAAATGGTCGGTAACCTGCCGGGTTGTGATGGGTCCCTTGGGCTCTCGCCACGGTAGTCCTGAGTGGCAATTGACCTATCCAGACTATCAATACTGCCACCCAAAGAAGGGGGGAAAAATGACCCAAGGTATGTGGCAGATGTGTATAGGTGCTGGTGCAGATGAAAAGATGACTGAGTCCCAGCGACAAAAATAAAACAGCTTTACTGTGCAGTCTGTGAATCATATAAAACACTTTGGCAGCAAATAAATAATCTTTATACAGACTTTTGAGTGCTTAACTTAGTTTGTGCTGCGGAGATACTTAATACAGTAGAGGTAGTTGTAGCGGTGCTTGTAGAGTTTAGAGTAGAGTGGAGCAGTGAGGAGAGGAATTTGTCAAGGGAGTCCCAACTCAATGTAGTACTTGAAACTTTAGAGAAATACTTGAAACTTGAGAGTGAGAAAAATACTTGTACCCGTGTTTAGACTAATGTCTGACCACCTTCTGCCCTACAGTGCTGAGCTACTCATCCTACTAGGGTGATACAAGCCACAACCGTGGTTACCTGGGTGAAGGTAAGTGTCTGAGGGTGTCGCGGTTTCACCTACACTGCAATATAGAATACGTAGACCTTCTGGTATCTTTGTTCTATCAAGGCTAGTTCCCCTAAGTATCAGGATACTGCCCTGCACATTGTAGAGTGGTTCTCGGCGTGGGCTGGGTTTATCCCAGACTTTCTCCCGAATGTCTAGCACTGCATAGTAGATATACAAGATAGACTAAAAGAACTGAGTGTCTCTGGCTGCTTTATACACGAGTGTCTCACCACCTCACTAACTAGACCACACTGAACTGACAACACTTAGTCCCGGACAAAGGGTCCTGGCAGAGCCAGGCCCAGGCTTGGCTACAGCAGGGACATCTGCTCTGTGTGTCCTCTTCCAACGAGAATCTAAGCAGAACTGATGCTACACTTCCTCCCATGAAGTGACTACTTCCTACAAGACGCGTAAGAGCCTCTGTGAGTGGTGGAAAGGAATGTGTGCAAAGAGAAAGAAGGAGGGTGATAGGTTTAGAAGAAAAGAAGCACCACCATTGGACAATAAAAGTACATAATACATAGCAGTAACCAGTACAGTACAATACAGTAACCCTTTGTTAGCTTTAGCTGTGCAATCCATAACAGACAATGGCATCTAGTGGTGAAATTTATAAACTACCTTCATCACCACTTAGCTTTGAGTAAGAGGCTTTTGCGACAGCTGTGGAACACAAAACACCCGTGGTGAGACACCACATAATCACTCCGTCTAAATGGACCATAACAATCCTTCACCTCTGAGAAGGTTAGGTCTGTATGGGAGGAAAACCAGAATGTCCCTGATCACGGTCAGTAAGGAGAAACTTATAAAGTATATTAGAAGGCTGCAGAACTTTCCATGACATAAACTTTATTTACAGTAGACTGGAAAAGTTTTTCACTCGGAGCACTGCCTCTTCCTCTGCTACTTTTGTACTTTAGTCCATTTTAAAAATATCAACCAATGTGCACTGAACGAGAAAGAAAATGCCCCGGGTGAATGGAAACTTGTATTTTTCCATTGTTTATTTGGACAGCTCACAAAATAATGCTAATAAAAAATGAAATTTATAAATAAACTCGGTGTAGCCTTCCTGTGTGAATTCAGATCACATGGAGAGCTCATACACAGGTTGTAGACCAGGCCTGCACTAAATGGGTTAATGATGAAAGGTCTTGCAGCCGTCTCCCCTTCCGTAGGTTCCACACAAAAGACACAATAATGGAGATTAAGTATTGAGACTGCTTAATCCTCAATGGAAATTGCCCAACGCAAACATTTGCTGAGAGAGTATTGATGTGAAATCCCTTCCAGCAGAGGGCTAATCGCTGTGTTTTCTCAGAGAAGCCCCCGCTCCACTGGATGGAGTGCACTGCTTCTGGGAACTGGGGGCCCCTGGCAGCCGAGAGACAACAAAACATACTGGAAATCTTATTGGGGAGGGTACAGGATCATTATAGGCACAAAGAACACGATTGTAGCGGATTTGTAAGAATTACTCAGCCAATAATGGAGCAAAGCTGGCAGATGACAATGGAGCAACATAACAATCACGTATAATGTATACAGGATACAGGGTTTTGTAGTGCAAAATGCCTAAGATTTACCTAGTTTTTCTACCTTCTTCCTGTGCTTAGGGTACGTGCAGACTAAGGAGGACTTGCGGCGGTTACCGCCGCTCACTCCAGTTTTACTCTCTGCGTATGCCATAGATGCCATAGTATGGTCAGGCAGATTCCACCATACGCCCGAAGAATGAACACAGGCGGTAAAGCGGGAGCACGCGGCGCTGAGCGGTGGAAACTGTCGCAAGTCCTCCGCAAGTTTTCCTCAGTGTGCACATACCCTCAAAGTGGTTAACTGGTGCTACAAAAACATGGCCATTTTTTTGCAGAGATAGCAGCACTCTTGTCTCCAGTTTGAGTGGGATTTTGTAACTCAGTTCCACTGAAGTGAATGGAGCTTAAAGGGGTTATCCAGTGCTACAAAAACATGGCCACTTTCTTTCAGAGACAACACGACTCTTGTCTCCAGTTCAGGTGCGGTTTGCAATTAAACGCCATTCACTTCAATGGAACTGAGCAGCAAAACCCCGCCCAAGCTGGAGACAAGAGTGGGGCTGTCTCTGGATGAAAGTGGACATGTTTTTTTTTTTAATTAATCCCTTTTAATACTGCCATCCTGTTGGAAACATTACGCTTGCCCTGGGGTTACCAAGGTCACATCCACAAGCCTATTCTGCATGAACTTCCTGTCACACATTTTTAAGAAAAGCGGTCACATGACTGTATGGCTTCATAAAGCTCACATTATAATCAATTGTATGCATGCAGGGGGGACTCTGAGAGATGATAGCATTCATTGCACGACAGACACCACTGGTGCCCAATGACTTATAACGCGGTATGTTGTGCTCCGTCATGGTGTCTATCTTTAGGATAGGAATAATAGAGCTGTATCCTGTGTTATTTTTTCTTTTGTGACAAGAGCCTAAAGGCATGTGTGTATTCCTTGTGCCCCTGTGTAGTCCAGGGGCCAAATCCATGTATTAGATTTAAAGGGTTTTTCAAGGATTGTTTTATTGATGGCCTATCTCATTAACATCCCTCCCTGTGGAATGATCCCTTCAAAGTTCACACAGTATGCTCAGTATTATTTCCTATTCATGTAACTGAAACCGATCTTGACCATTGTTGTCTATGTCCATGGGGCTCAGGCAAGATAGCTGCCACCATAATAATGTTCAAAAAAAATAAAAACATTATAATGTAAAAACAGATAAGAAAAAAAAGTGCACGTGTTTCAGGGTCTGGCTCCAAAGAATAAAAAATTATATATATATGTGATACATTCCCTTTAAAGGGGTAATCCAGTGCTACAAAAACATGGCCACTTTCTTCCAGAGACAGACCCACTCTTGTCTCCAGATTGGGCGGGGTTTTGCTGCTCAGTTCTATTGAAGTGAATGGAGCTTAAAGTGACTGTACCACCAGGCCCAGGCTAAAGCACTGGAGGCAGGCCTATGATAGGGTTCCATTGATTCTAATGGAGTGACGTCAAGTAGGGGCTTCTTTCCACTAGGGGTGGGTCGGCCCGTCTCCAGTGCTTCAGCCTGGGCCTGGTGGTACAGTCACTTTAATTGCACACCGCACCTGAACTGGACACAAGAGTCGTGTTGTCTCTGAAAGAAAGTGGCCATGTTTTTGTAGCACTGGATAACCCCTTTAATGACTGGCTCCTATGTGACTGCTACCTTTGAACCCCTCAGCTACTGTACAGGGTATGGTAGGGTTTATGGTAGTCTCATGTTATGTCGCCCTTCTGCCCAACATATACAAAACACGTGGCGTGACCAAGCCTGCGTCGGTCGAGGGCTTCACGCTCTCTCAGTGTTTACACTTCCATTGCTCCCTATGACACATGTTAACAGCTGTTACTGCACAATCTACTGTTTCCCACACTGTTCAGATTTCATCCACACAATACTCTTCTGGCTTTAACCTTTTCCACTCCAGAATAAATCAGAGCTACACAAAAAAAGAAAATATATATTATCTGCTTTTGTAAAAAATATTGTCATTTTGCTCTAGGTTTATAGTTGATCAACTCCTCAGCGATGTGCACTCATGTCTCAAAGCTGTTTCACCTCATGATCTAACCTATTGCTTTATTTGAGGAACCCTCCTCCTAAAAAAACAAACACATAGATAAATAAATAAAAATAAGTCTCCAGTAATCCTCTTGTGTAAGACACTCTCATGGTTTTCTCTTATAAAAGAAACTGTGAACAGAGCCTAAGAAACAAGGGATATCAAATTTTAATGGCTGCTATTTCATCACTCTTAGGAGTTGTCACTCTGTATTGCCCTAGGACAAGTGATTTTGAGTGAAAATGTTGAGAAATGCAAAGGAAACTAAGATGTTTCTAACCCGCTGATATGTCACTATGATGCACAGGACACTGAGGATGAAGGTAAAGGTAAATCTTCATTTTGTCACCATTTTTGTATACTTTGTAGTTTAATCCATATGCGAATGAGGAGGTTTGGTGCACTGGGGAAGGAAATACCACCCTCATACCACCTCAGCCAGCCCATTCCTTCAACTAATTATTCATCCAGTGTTCTGCAGTGATGTCACTCTGTTCTCATCCCTGCAGAGAAACAGATGAATATTCATTAAGAGGAATAGGCTGGCTGGGGTACTACGGCGGTAGTCTCGTACCCAGTGCACCAAACTGCCTCATTAGTATATGGATTAAACTACAAAGTACACAAAAACAGCAATGAGGATCAGGATAAGAAACTTGCCTTTATCCTTAGCGCCACATGCACTATGGGGACTTTCCAGCAGGTTAGATCCCTCTAGCCTGCTGATAGTTTCCGTTTAAAATATAAAAACTTAGAAAGTTGCTGAACTTTTCATTATAAAACGATTCAACACTCTAGAACAGATCTGGTCGCATTTATTTCTGCAAACCCCATTCACAACAGTGGAAGAAAATTTTGCAAGAAATATGTCCTTATTGGCATGCGTAAAATCAAAGCTAAAGCACATGTAACAATACATATTCACGCATTGAAAAAATAAACAAATAACACATAAAAGAGTTGGCATGAAGCTTTCTATGAGTGAGTACAATGATGATGTGTGATGTAATGATGATATATGTGCATATCATCATTACATCACACCCTGCTGGACACCTCTAGCCTAGATACAAGCTCAGATACTATTAGAGAATATAAGTTCTGTATGCTCCCTGTGGAAAATTTGCCCATAGTTACCACAGCTGAGCCTATAGCTCCTGTGCACTCCTAGGTTGCCTAAGTTGGCATCATAGCTGGTGATTGATTCTAAATCTGGCGACCAGGCAGACAGCGAAGTGTTACAATCTGGAGGAGACGTTCCTGGAAACTCTTGTGCGTGTGGGGAGCATTACCCTGCAGAAGCCATGAGAGACAACACATGTGGCCGCAGGATGTCCTGTACATATCACTGAGCTGTTAGTGTCCTTGTATCACTAGTAGAGGTAACCGACTGTTATATGTGATGGCTCCCCACATCATCACACCAGCAGGGGGAAGTGTCCTCCCCACATCACACCAGCAGGGGGAAGTGTTCTCTCCACACATCAACCAGCAGGGAAAGGGTCCTCCTCACATCATCACACCAGCAGAGGCAGTGTGTCCTTCCCACATCATCACACTAGAAGAGGCAGTGTGTCCTCTCAACATCCTCATACCAGCAGGGGACAGGCTGTGTTGAACTGCTCACCACTAGGCTCGATCCTCCAACCCAACCGTCATTGGATTCCAAAGACACCCTTGATTCATTGTTTCAAACACACCCTGGATGTGGCTCCAGTTCATAGCAGTCCTGGTTACCTGTTAGCAAGACCGATGCACATGAAGATAATGGTGGTTCCTATCAATGACAGGATCCTCAATGGATGTTATGACAACAAATATTCTTCTGCACTTCTGAACTTAATCAGGGTGTGTAATGGAGGGGCCGCCTTTGCCTTGATGGTGGACAAGGAAAGGGTGGGAGCTGCTCATGCTTGTCAGTGGATCAAACAATCTTCCCTATAGGTGATCTGTCTGGCCTGTTCACCATTTGTGCCCTCATGTAATCACTACTCCCAAAATCTCCTAACAGCTCGGTCAGAGCGGCCTCGATGACAGCAATTCACCAAACCACAATCCTGCTTCTCAGTTCAATAATAGTTTGCTAACTCAGCAAATTGTCTAAATGAGTTGTAGAGACACGTCTAGCCATCACAATCTCTCACCAAGAGGTACAATGCTCCAAAGTAGCCTCCAACAGCAGCAGGGCAAGGACTTATGAAAATAAAAAAATAAACCGCAATATATAATGTTATGTCGTAACCATTTAGAAAAGTAGCACAAGAGGTAATGAGAAGAAATAAGGGGGTACAGGGACATTCCATCAGATGATTTATCTCAGGTAAGATTTTATTATTCACCTCCGCAGATATAACCCCTGGATCTGACCTCCAGTGTCCACCATTCCAGTAGCTGTTGACAGCAAATGGCCATTTGTATGAATAATTGCACCCCGGCTGCCAAAAGCTGCATCCGCGAGGGCTCATGTACTGTACGTGTCAGAGAAGTGGATCGCTGCTTCAATAACCCTTCATCATTTCTCCTTACCCACTGTATAGTACGCATCTGCGGTTTTACAACAGTTTGGTTATTGTTCGTTCTCAAAGAAGCCATTCTAGAGCAGTTCCTGGGGAAAACACTTTGCAATATTGCGTGTAAAACCTGAAAGAGCAATCCCCACAAGCTACAGTATGTGCCCATCGTTGGCCACATGTTGGATTTATTTTTTTTTAAACAAAGTGAAATTTAAGCTGGGCTGTGATGGATCCATCACACCCAAGGGACCCCTCTGATTATAATGGGGTCTGCCAGCTTCAGGGATGGTGTCCATCGCTTTGTCTGTAAGAATAGTGCTGCATCCAATCTGCAACAAAGGCTCAAAATGGAGCATAAAGCTATGTGCACTTCTGCCTCATAACCTTCATTTTTTTAGGTGATTTTTTTTTTTACTGTCCCCAAGTCCTCTGTAATAGGGGACAATGGGGACAAATCAGCGAGAAAACTGCCAGAAATAGGGTCAGACTACTCTGCTCCATTGGAACTGTAAGGAAAACAGAGTCCAGCGCCGTCAATACTATCATTCTTTTCTTTATTTTGCTTGTCGTTCGTCCATGTCATACTGCCGTGAATAGATCTTCTACAGTATATACTGCTGCGGGTTCAATGTGATGTTTTCTTATGCAGACAGATGGTCCATAACATGAAGAGCACATACTGTATAATGTAATCCTGAAGTGCAGTGTGTCCTGGACTTCTGGGAAGGATACGGGTTGTGTCCCCCGAGGGGAACTCTCAGCGTGAATAAGGGATTCCCTCCATCCTCCCAGAACAAGGTCCAAAGTCAAGTTTATTGTTACTTTTCCCACAGCAGTCCCAAGCAGCCTGCACCCGCTTCTGTTATTCTTTCCAGCCCTGTGTTTGCAGGCACACGTGTTTCCCCGACTCCTGTCAATTCTTTCTTCCATTATGCAATTCGTCTGGATCAATTTAAGTGGAAAATATGCTTCACTGGAAAAAAGTGTCCTCCAGTGCCAGGAATCTGCAGAATGCCTCAAATATTATTATAAGTTGTGTTGTTCTCTTCTTATCACGTAATGAATCTTGTTCACGCCAGTTCTTTATTATTAAGGTCTCCATCAAAAGTCAGTGCACTGCTGGGACTATGTCAAAGGATCCAATCTGTATGAAGCCATGCCCAAAATGAACCCTCTACTATCCTTGGATGAAAGCGAATGCCTATTAAAAGTACTCACACCCCTCCTGGACGCTATGTTTTCTTGTGGAACAGCCTTGACTCTCAAAGGATATAATTAGGGTTTCTGACGTCAAAAAAAAAAATTGTGCAAATGAATCTACGATAACTCCTTACATGGGTCCTCTCCTCTGGACGATAGATACTTATTACCATGCCCATACACCTTATACAACAGATGGCCAAACCCACCATCACCAGCATGTTCGGCCAACTCACTACCACAAGCAGATGATGTTGGTGGAGAGAAGGGTCGGGCATGCTGGATTTTTTCGGCTGACCCTTCTAATACAGATAAGCCAGTGTCAGAGCTATTTGGCTGCAGCTTACCCCATAGAAAACACATGAACGTCCTCCTGTTGGGACCTCCAGGCATTAGCTATGATATGAGGGGAAACATGGCAGTAGGGGCTCATGCACACTGAGCAATAGACGAGGAATTGAAGAGGAAAGATTTCTGCTTGAAATTCCTCTTCTATTCTGCTCTGGGAGCAGAATAGGAGCTGACTTTGAGCAGAATTTGAGTGGAATTCGAGCAGAATTCAAGAGGAATTTTAAGCAGAATTCAAGCCCCATTGACTTTTATAGAATCCCTCTAGCGGAATTCCCCCAAAGAAGTGACATGTCAATAAACACAATAGGACATTGCTCTGTTCATATTTCACAGGAGCAATTTCAAGCAGAAATTAAAGGGGAACTCCAGATAAGGAAAACTTGTTTTCTATTAAAAGTACATTACAAGTTATATAGATGTGTCAATATAATGTATTACCGTATCTGTGCGGTTCTGCCACACTGGTAGCTGGGAAAAAAATGGCCCCTGTGCCAATCAACATTGTCTCCTGCTCCTTCTGCCATCCCCCCTTAGGAGACAAATCTTCCATGCCTCTGTCTCACATTGTGTGTGTTTGCTGAGATCAGGCTGATGATGCAGACAGGGGACAGGGCGTGATGTCCCAGAAGGCTTGGCTGGATCCCCCAATCCCCTGAGTGATTCACCATCTCTGACCGGCCAGAAGCAGCTGCTGCACTGATTTCTCTGATAAATCTGCAAATAATTCAGTAACACAATGAAACCGCAATGTGTGAACACAGCCTAGATGTTCTGCAATAGATTTGGGCGGGGAATGTGCAGGGTGGGGGACTGTGATGAACAGCTGAGGGAAAGCATTGCATTCTGGAACCTGTAGTACTGTGTACAACTGCTCAACCATGAAGTGCAGAAACACAAAACAGAACAAAAACCCCCAAAACAAATGGATTTTTGGTAGTTTCAAAAATGCAATAAATAGGTAAGTAATGCTTTAAGCTTCTGCAGAAGTTTCATTTTTTTATCCTCTACCTGGAGTTCCCCTTTAAGAGCGGATTCCTCTTTAATTCCTCACCTATTGCTCAGTGTGCAAGGGCCCAAAGTGTTAACTTCTCCCGAAGTGCCACCACAGGAGGAATAAAATATTACATATGTGATGTCCAACCATGGGTTTTGCTCCTAGTTACACCTTTTGCAAATGCCTGTACTTTTTGTGTGTCAGTGGTGATGAAGTAGTGTTAAAGTTTCGCCACAAGATGTCGCTATTGTACGTGTATATACTAAGTTGATGCACAGCTGCAGAACTGTAAGGGTTATTGTTTATTGATATGTCACATGAATCTGTAGACCAATGAGCGTGTTCTCTTCTTCTGTCCCATCACTTCTCTCTTTACTTCTTCTGTATGAACTCTTCACTATTCACAGCGCACCTTATAGGGGGCTATTGATAGGAAGTCACATGGGTAGAGGAATTGTAGAGAGGTCTTTTGTTACTAGACTTTGTAGAGGAAGGACACAAGCCACAACGCTCTCTATAGCAGAGTAGTTGGGCCCTGGCCCTCTGCCAGGTCCCCAGTGTGTCGTCCACAAGCATACTCAGGCACGTGAAGTTAACCGTTTCTCCTCAAGTAACTCCACTCGACACTATGCAGTGTTAAACCATTCCTTAGAGAGGACAAATCAGAGATCATCTCAACCCACGCCGTGGACAAGGAGAGTCACAGTGCAGGACAGTATCAACAAATCAGAAGGCTAGGAACTAATCCGGAAAGAGCAAAGTTGCTAGAAGCTTGTGAACTCTATCTTGCAGCGCGGGTGTCAGCAGGGAACCCTCAGCATTCCGCTCATCCCAGGTGACAAAGTCTGGGGCTTGTGTCACCCACTAGAACGGGATTAATGACACTGGTAGGGCATTAGGTGGTGCGAAGACCTAAAGGTCAAAACACGGGCACATGTATTCTCTCTCTCTTCTCAAGTATTCCTCTACCTCATCCTCCGCTCATTACGGATCTGGATTCTGACTTGTTCAGTGTCTTATTAAGTGTGACGTATCATTTCAAGGCAAAGCTGTATGATTTGCTGTATACCAGTATTCTTCAAGTAAAGCAGACCTTATTTATGATTAAGAGACTCTGTGATTCCTCAACCCACACTAACAAAGCACACAAACACTTCTTGGGACATCTCCCCTTCCTGTGGGTGGCAGTGCCAATAGTCCAGGTGGGTCATTACTCCACTCCGGACCATCGTGATTACAACCTAAGGGACCCCGCAACAGCTCGGCAGGTCACTGACCACAGGGGAACAAGGTATAACCGGCCCTTTAAAATAAAAGCAGGTGTGCCACCATACCTGTGTGCCCAACCGGCACTGGTGTCATGACATATCACTGGGCCCAGCTATATCTCGGCCAACCACCATAGAACTGGCGTCACAGTTTACCATTTGACATGTGACCGGCCATACCTCCACCATACCATTGCACACATAGTGTTCCTTCACATTAATGGGTTGTGTAATGTAGAACAAGATGGGTACAATTTTCTATACAATAGTAAATGTAGAAGGTCCACAGCTTCCAAAAAACGTAGATTCTTTATTTCAGCATATAAAAAGTACAAGGAATAAAAATGCAGGCCTACATGTTTCGGGGAGAATACCCCTTGATCACGGCATCAACATACACAGTGGTTTAGTGAGTATATATGCTCATATCTAAACACGTCACTTGGGGAACGCCCCTCAAGAGGGAGGGATTACAAGAGGAGAAACACCTGAAAGTACAAAAAACATAAATATATATATATATGGAGCAGTACAGCGAACTGAGTCAGTATAGGTATGTTAAATCAGTTTTAAAATTTAGACCTTTAGGTGTTCTAGTCTCCAGGCGGAGTATCCAGAAAGCCTCACGCTTGCGGAGGAGGCGGACCCAATCTCCCCCCCTCTGTGGTTTGGATACTCTCTCAATGGGGATAACACGTAAGGACACGTGTCGCTCCTTACGTGTTATCCCGATTGAGAGAGTATCCAAACCACAGAGGGGGGGAGATTGGGTCCGCCTCCTCCGCAAGCGTGAGGCTTTATGGATACTCCGCCTGGAGACTAGAACACCTAAAGGTCTAAATTTTAAAACTGATTTAACATACCTATACTGACTCAGTTCGCTGTACTGCTCCATATATATATATTTATGTTTTTTGTACTTTCAGGTGTTTCTCCTCTTGTAATCCCTCCCTCTTGAGGGGCGTTCCCCAAGTGACGTGTTTAGATATGAGCATATATACTCACTAAACCACTGTGTATGTTGATGCCGTGATCAAGGGGTATTCTCCCCGAAACATGTAGGCCTGCATTTTTATTCCTTGTACTTTTTATATGCTGAAATAAAGAATCTACGTTTTTTGGAAGCTGTGGACCTTCTACATTTACTATTGTCTACTTACCGGGTGCGGCCCGCTTCATATCCACCTGCTTCCATTGGGATAATTTGCCTGCTCTGCACAAGTCTACATGGTGAGCTGACCTCTCTTCATAAATCACAATTTTCTATACCAGACAACTGCTTAAAGTGAATCTGTCCAATGCAATTCATGTTTCATACTGCTGACACTGCTAGACAGATGTTAGGGCAAGTAGACACCTTACCTTTCAAATATCCATCTGTGCTTCAATAATGTAAACAATTATTCTATTATCCTGTGCCATAGAGTGTCATAGAGGCGTGCCCATGTGCCTGACATGAATTGGATTTAACTCCTTCTCGTTCCCCCTCCCATTCTTATTCCTCCTTGGTTGACTGTCAGCTTCCAGGACTGACTCTGCTCTCAGATTTGGTCCCTGTGCTGTGCTCACAGATTGTGTACAGATGTGAGATTTGTGTAAGAACAACATAATATGTATCACAATGAATGGAGTGCTCAGCATGCCTGTACAGCCTAAACTACTTTTATTCTCTATAAATTTCTAACAGAGACAACTTTTTTCCAGATAATGACATTCAGTCATGCCACAGTGATCTGCTAGTTAAATCTGGCATGGCGCTGGTCAGATGCTATGGATGCCTGTCCCCATAGGTACAGCACAGTAAAGTAGTTGCATTTCTCCAACTCTATAACATAGGAGTTTTTGCATGTATAAAACAAACTGTGTATTGTGTAGTGACATAGAAAGCATCCACTGTATGGCATGATGACACATTGATTCCCTTCTTTTGGATGTATTTAAATGGGTATTCCATCCAAGAGCTAAAAAAAAAAAAATGAAATGCTCCTATACCTAGCTGGTCTTACTCACCAGTTCCACCATTCCTGAGCTACAAGTTTGTATAAAAGCCGGTTAATATTTAAGAAGGGGCCGGCCAGGAAAATACATTCCCAGCATGCACTGCACCTAAGATCCAACTGGCAAGTATCTTCCTCATCTTGTAGTATCTGCCCATCACTCAATCTGCTTCTGTTATCCACAGTCATTCTTATGGTATGGCAGTGTGGGGTACTGTAAGTTCTTTGAGATTATGGGGGACTTGGGGGGGGGGGGAGGGAGGGTGTGCCTTGAGTCAGGTCTCCTAAGTGTATCCTCTCTTTAGCACACCTCAAGCAGTTAAGCAGGCTCCATTGTAGTGAAATTTAGCATGATTTATTGTGATCTATTCAGTAAAACTCCAACAGAAAGAAACATCAGTGGTGACAATGATGAAATGCTTCCTAGCACCCACACAGTCTGGCTGCTTCTTACAGGGCGGGGGGGAGTTGCAGGTACCTGAGTTTCATCAATCTAATTTCCACTTGGCTGAATTCTTTCCCTTGTGGCAAATCCAGCTCCTGTACTGTTATCTCTGGCCGTTTTCACATAAATCTGGCTTTGCACTGGTGCAGAGCTGATGGGTATACTGAGGGGCAAAAGCCTCTTAGAAAATCTGGCCTGGGAATAGGAGGCAGGGCTTTATTTAAGACTGGCATACCCATACGCCAGTCTTGAAAATTTCCCCCGAAATGTCTAGACAGAAGCCTTCGAGCCCGGCGAATTGAGCACATGGGCCGTATCATGATGTATATGAGAAAATGATATCTAATCTTAATTCAAGCCTCAGTCCAGACCCCTTTTTGTTGTAGCACTACACCTGAAATAGAGCACCGCAGTGCAAGTCCACAAGACTGTCATTAACACAATCTGGTCACATTATATACCTATGATGAAAAATGGCGGCATTGTCCGAAACTCCCGATGATTAGATGGCTCTAATAAGTGTAATTGCACACTGTATCACAGAGCGAATGCAGACAGAGCTCTTATTGTTTCTGCAGGATAAAAGGTTATTCTGAAGACTGGACGGACCACATACATAAAAGGGAAAGAGGGCACGGGAGGCACAGCGTTTAGAGACGATAAGCATTGCCTAATAGGTATGAAATCACAGAGAAGACGAGAATGATTATTATCTAAGTAACATGACGTCTATTGGCTCTTACTTATCATAACTGGAAATAAATGAACAAATTCAATGCTGAAAATAAAAAAGCTTTTTAGAACTAAAGAATAAAATTATTAGCATCACTAATACACAGTCAGGGTCATCTGTCCTGAAAGCCCACACAATTACACTCTCTCTGCTGAATCAAGCTATTCATGGCTTATTCCAAACCTTCTGGCATGAAACACACATTGAGTATTTGTTAGAATAAAAAGTTCTGCACCATTATAATAGACTTTGGGGGACATCTATTAGGACCAGCACCTTAAATTAGGCCCCACCCCATTCGCGCCCCCCCCCCCTTTAGATTTACTAAGAGGCCCACACCTCTTAGGTAAATCCAGCGGAACTTGCGCCTGCTGCATGTGGTGTAGATTTCTGCTATCTTTTACGCCTGGTGTAAGGGTATGTTCACACTGAGAAAAAGAGGTGGAATATCGTGGCAGAATTGCGCCTGCCTAAGTATCTCTATGAGATGGCTCGCAACCCTTCGCTCCCACCGCTCTCCGCTTAAAGAATTGACATGTCAATTCTTTGAATGGAGACCAATGGAGCGCTTAAGCCATCCCAGAGAGACACTGACACTGAGGCAGGCAGGTAAAGCATATTAAATCAGAGGTGTAAAGTATATTAAATCAGGAGGCCACACCTCCTCCCCACCTTGCAGCGCCCCCTACTGTAAACAAGAGTGTGACTGTATATTGCTAGTCAAAAATTTGAGCCATCAGCCCAACACACACCCTGACTGGCTCCCACCAGTTTATTAAAATGTGACTTTTATTGACATTTGCTTAATAAAATGTAGGAGTAAAGTGACTCAATTAAAGTTACACTAAACCATAGTCAGTAGTACTACTGACTTTTAAGTAAAAGTTATATTTTAATATACTGGTGGGAGCCAGTCCGGATGTGTTATGGGCTGATGGTCCCATTTTTTCATTTGTTATATTATATATATATATATATATATATATATATATATATATATATATATCCACCCAGATTTGCCTCCTTATTGGCACATTTTTGTGGAATCTTGACTGTATACTGAAGCCAAGTAAATAATGAAATAAAGGAAAAAAGTATTAGACAGCATTAAAACTTTTCATTAAGCTTTATTTACATAAAACTGGAAAACACCTTTGAAGCACATGCAACCCAACCCATTAAAGTGGGATCCATCCCACTCCCCTCCATGTCATATACACAGGTGCAAAAAAGCTGGGATCTGTGCTACTGTGTGCAGGGTGTTTGCACTGCTTTAGATGTCCTCATGTCTGCCTATTATGTGTCTATAGCTATCTGAAATGTTTGTTTGGCTTAAAGGGGTTGCCTGGCATAAACTGAGAATCTACTATTCTGTCTGGGCTGCGGGGGACACAACAGTGCACTTTACTTACCTGTCCTGTTTTTTTTGCAGCTGTCGGTTCCGGGGTTAAATGCGGACGGGGCAGAGGGGGTTATTTACAGGAGGTAGAGAGCAGAGGGGATTATTTGCAGGTATGTGGGGGTTATTTGCAGGTGTGGGGGGTCAGAGGGGGTTATTTGCAAGTGTGGGGGGGGGGGCCAAGGGGATGATTGGCGGTGTAGGGGGTTGGATGGAGTTAATTGCAGGCAGTGGGGGATCAGAGGGAGTTAATTAACTATGTGGGGGTGCACAGCAGGGGGCATTACTATTATATGGGGCTCAGCAGGGGGCATTACTATAAGAGGGGCAGAGCAGGAGGCATTTTACTATGACGCCAAGTCATCACCTGTGAGTCACTAAATGAGGTGCTTTGTATTTTGTAGAACATTATTTGTTAAGGGTGCCAAAGGTTAAACTTTTTCCCAGAGCGGGGCCGCGCGGCGGCCGCACTCTGAACCGCCGCGGTCCCAGGTGCCACTTGTAGCCCGGGACCACGGGTATTAGCGGACCGTGCCCGCTACTACAGTAATCGGATGCAGCTGTCAAAGTTGACAGCTGCATCCGATAACCGAATGCAGCAGTTCCCTGGTGTCTAGTGGGGAGGATCAACGTTGTCCCGGAGGAGCGATTCACACATCTTACCCCTTCCATTACGGCGCTGATCCCGACTCGGCACTCGATTGCTTCCGGCTGCAGCAGCCGGAAGCAATCAATGTGCCTATCTCATGGATCTGTGCTGCATATCTATGCAGCACAGATCTCAATGAGAGATCAGTGCACTTATACTTGAAGTCCCCCCTGAAAGACCTGTCAGTTCATCAGAGCTGCGCGGCCGGAAAGATCACCCGGCCGGTACTTAAGTACCGGCCGGGATGATGCGGGCTGAGACTGGGGTCACGGAACGGCCGGATGTTCACATAGTGTGAACATAGCCTTACGCCAGTTTGATAATTCTCCCCCATAGTCTCAAACTTTTAGGGAGGAAAAAAAAACTAATAAAAAGATTATCAAGAGTTTATTAGATGAGTCTATGACCCTTTCATGGGTGTCTATACTAAATATTTACATTAAATGCCACAGTGTTTCCAAACTTTTCATAGAAGAGTTTAAACCCATACCAGTAACTCAGCAAGTGTATTATGCAATATAAAATACACAATACTCAAGATTTTTTTTGGCTTCCCATGTAGGTAAAAAAAAAAGAATGAGCAGCGATAATTAGGATGAGGACTGTAAAATAAAACCTTATTAACAATGGTAGTCAAATGGCAGTAAGTCCAAGGGTACTCCGCAGGGATTTTTTTTATTTAATTGGTGCCAGAAGGTCATACAAATTTGTAAATTACCTTTAACTAGTAAAAAGAAAAACAAATGTGCTGATATGTCCCTGTAGTGGCCTAGCTACTCCTTCCAGCACCATTGTTTTTATTTTTCTAAGTGGTGCTGTTTGGAGCAATTTGCTCCTTTGGTGCACTGGGGGAAGGGGGGCACTCCTCGGCCCCTCAGTGCACTGTTCCTCCTGCCTGCCATTTCGAATGTGCATGCCTACTTATGTATATTCAGCTATGCATAAGCAGGCATGAATTGTCCTGGCACAGGAACAGCAGCCCTGCCCTGTTCAGGCACTGTTACTGCACATGCACAGGAATGAGACATGCTTGCTAATACACAGCTGAATGTGCATATTGAAGCCAGCGGTGATTGGAACAGATCTACTGTACATGTGAGCCATACGAGAGCTATACAGATAACATGTCAGATTTAACGCGCAGTGAATGCTATAAAAACAAATTGGGTCTACAAAAAACAAGCCCTCATATGGCTCTGTAGATGCAAAAATGAAAGTTACAGCTTTTAGAGGGTGAGAAAGTAAAACATAAAAATAAAGGCTTCATGGTTCGAGTTTATGTCATGTGGAAAAGACAAGGTTAGTAAATCTGACACAAAGTGCTCTGTATACATCATGAACATAAGCATAAAAAACTCTTATATAATGAAATATCATTAAAAAAGGGGACACGACTGGACCATGAGTGCCGTCTTGTGAAAAAACAAAAATCAGATATGGCAGATGGTGGTACGCGAGCAACACATAAATATTTTGAAGTAACAGTTCACAAACAATGCAGGATAAGCAGATTTCAAGCCTGACATCCTCTCCCTACAATCTACAAGGCATCTGGAAGAATATTCCCAGAAGATGATTGGAGGAAGGAGGAATGCAAAGCTTAAGAATGGCCTGCCAGAGGGCAACCTTGAAAAGAGAAGGTCAGGAACAATAAGAAGAACATAAAGTCATTTGCACAACATTTTTCATAACCACGTTGTAGTCAAGAGGGAAAAAAACAAATACAAGAACATGAACACAAACTGTCCTATAAGAGGCATAAAGCTTTACAGCAACAACAACATGTCCCACATGGAAAGATTAATATTCCAGTAGCCCAATAACTGCATAAACAGGTCAGTGTTACACTAGTTATATTCTTGTATATAGGAGCAGTATTATAGTAGTTATATTCCTGTATATAGGAGCAGTATTATAGTAGTTATATTCCTGTATATAGGAGCAGTATTATAGTAGTTATATTCCTGTATATAGGAGCAGTATTATAATAGTTATACGAACTGGAGAGAATGGAACGGCTGCACATCCCATCTATGGCTGATACTAATGCCGCTAGGCCTATATTAAAAATCAACATCAGAGTGTCTGTATATGAATTGATCAAGCCATATTGCCCCGTGTACCACCGCGCAGGTCCTCTGGTCCACACGGGTCCCTACGCTAACTCCACACCGTGTCGGTCAGCGACCGCCAACCCCGCAAAGCGTGCACATGCAGGGAAGGGAGGCCATGGAACGGCCCTGCAACCCCAATGTCACAGGACTAGACCCAAAGAGCCCCACCAAAACCCAGCCAGCACCACCGGCGGGGAAGGCTGGTACACGGGGCAATATGGCTTGATCAATTCATATACAGACACTCTGGTGTTGATTTTTAAAATAGGCCTAGCGGCATTAGTATCAGCCATAGATGGGATGTGCAGCGGTTCCATTCTCTCCAGTTCGTGTTTTACAGTTCTCCCTCTCTGAACAGCTAGCACTCCTTTATAAGACCCACATGACCAAAATTAGCAGGATATGCCTGTGCTCACATGTCTGGACCCTATGTCTTCCCCATTCTGTGAGAGCAGCAATGGTAAGTGTAATACCATATCCATACTTGTGTCGTTTGGGGGCAGCCTTCCCCGCCGGTGGTGCTGGCTGGGTTTTGGTGGGGCTTTTTGGGTCTGGTCCTGTGACATTGGGGTTGCAGGGCCGTTCCATGGCCTCCCTCCCCTGCACGTGCACGCTTTGCGGGGTTGGCGGTCGCTGACCGACACGGTGTGGAGTTAGCGTAGGGACCCGTGTGGACCAGAGGACCTGCGCGGTGGTACACGGGGCAATATGGCTTGATCAATTCATATACAGACACTCTGGTGTTGATTTTTAAAATAGGCCTAGCGGCATTAGTATCAGCCATAGATGGGATGTACAGCGGTTCCATTCTCTCCAGTTCGCGTATTATAATAGTTATATTCTTGTATATAGGAGCAGTATTATAGCAGTTATATTCTTGTATATAGGGAGCAGTATTATAGTAGTTATGGTTCAGGGAAGAAAAAGAGTGCTGCACCTCACACCTATGGCTGATACTAGTAACTCTCGGCTGCTTAAAAAACATCAGAATTTTGTATGTGAATTGATCAAGCCACACTGCCCCATGTACCGCGTGCAGGTATTTGATACACATGGGTGTCACGGCCGCGGCGGCGTCCCGTGCTCCGTGCCGCCGCCGCGACCTCCCTCCATCTCATGCAGCTGCCGGGGTCCCTGTGCAGGGACCCGGCGCTGCTACATGTTCGGCCCCGGGGGGCGCCTTACCTGGTCCCGCTCCTGCCTCCGTCTGTGCCGGCCGGCGCGCGCGTCCCCGCCTCCTAGGGCGCGCGCGCGCCGGCTGTCTCAGGTTTAAAGGGCCAGTCCGCCCCTAATTGGCCAGTTGCACCAATCACTCCCTATTTATTCCAGCCCTGCCCCACCACAGGTGTTGGAGCCTCTACATGCTTCCTTAGCGTTTGGCCCAGCTCCCTGTTGTTCCTGATTCCCGTCCGCTACCTGGTTCCTAGTCCCTGTTCCTGATTCCTATCCGCCACCTGGTCCCTAGTCCTTATTCCTGGTCCCTGTTCCCCTGCGTCACCACTGTTCCGGTGTACAGTCTGTCACCTGCGGTTACGTCCACTGACCTCTGCAGCACCATCTCCTGCCTACTGCTCCTGCCACGCCTCGCCTGCCGTCACCAGCAACCAAGCCAGGGGTAGCGACCTGGGGGTCGCCTGCCGCAGCAAGTCCATCCCGCCTTGCGGCGGGCTCTGGTGAAAACCAGACTGAAGCCATGTCCTCCTACATCCAGGAGAACTTACAAAAGGGCTTCATCCGTAAATCCACGTCTCCAGCTGGCGCAGGATTTTTCTTTGTTCAGAAGAAGGACGGTTCCCTCCGCCCATGCATAGACTATCGGGGCTTAAATAAGGTGACTGTTAAGAACCGCTATCCTCTTCCGCTTATTCCTGAACTATTCGACCGTCTTCGTGGAGCAAAGATCTTCTCCAAGCTGGATCTCAGGGGAGCGTATAACTTGGTCCGTATTCGTAAAGGAGACGAATGGAAGACCGCTTTCAACACCAGAGATGGGCACTACGAATATCTGGTCATGCCATTCGGCCTATGCAATGCCCCAGCGGTCTTCCAGGAATTCGTGAACGATATCTTCCGAGACCTCCTCTATGTCTGCGTCATTGTCTATTTGGACGACATTTTGGTCTTCTCCCCGGACCAGCAGACTCATGTGGCACAAGTGCGTCAGGTCCTACGAAGACTACGGGCCAATCATCTATACGCCAAGCTTGAGAAGTGTGTTTTCCATCAGCGCAGTCTTCCATTTCTTGGCTATATCGTCTCCGATCAGGGCCTACAAATGGATCCAGCCAAGCTCGCAGCTGTCCTTCAATGGCCACGCCCTGTGGGACTTAGAGCTATCCATCGTTTCCTGGGCTTCGCCAACTATTACCGGCAATTCATCCCTCACTTCTCTACCCTGGTCGCACCCATAGTGGCTCTCACTAAAAAGAAGGCGGACCCCAGACGTTGGCCTCCAGAGGCCGAACAAGCCTTCAATAGCCTCAAGTCTGCCTTTGCCTCTGCTCCTGCTCTAGTCCGCCTGGATGTCTCCAGGCCGTTTTCTCTCGAGGTCGATGCTTCTTCTGCGGGCGCAGGAGCCGTTCTCTCGCAAAGGGACACATCAGGCAAGACCAGAACCTGCGGGTTCTTTTCTAAGACTTTCTCCCCTGCCGAGAGGAACTATACCATTGGGGACCGTGAACTCCTGGCCATTAAGTTGGCACTGGAGGAGTGGCGTCATCTATTAGAGGGGGCTAAACACCCTGTTAACATCTACACGGACCACAAGAACCTCCTCTACCTCCAATCGGCTCAACGCCTCAATCCCAGGCAGGCTCGGTGGTCCCTCTTCTTCTCTCGGTTCAACTATACCATCCACTTCCGTCCAGCCGAGAAGAATCTAAAGGCCGATGCATTATCCCGAGCATCCGATGTCATGGGGCAAGAGGAGTCTCCTCGTCACATAATACCTCCCGACCGCCTAGTACCAGTTGCCACTTCTGCTCTGCAGAGACTGCCTCCCGGGAAGACTTATGTGCGCCCCGCACTCCGTAAACGCATCTTGAAGTGGGGGCATTCCTCCTTGGTAGCCGGGCATCCAGGAGCCCAAAAGACCGGGCAATTGATCTCCCGTCACTACTGGTGGCCCAATCTCCTCCAGGATGTCAAGGATTTTGTGGCTTCCTGTGCAGTTTGTGCCAGGAATAAGTCTCCCCGTCAAAGACCTGCCGGCCTACTATTGCCCTTGCCAGTCCCGGACCATCCCTGGCACCACATTGGGATGGATTTTATCACAGACCTACCTCCATCTGCGGGCAATACAGTCATTTGGGTGGTGACGGACCGCTTCTCCAAAATGGCTCACTTCGTGGCCCTTCCTGGTCTGCCCTCTGCTCCTCGTCTGGCTCAGTTGTTCTTCCGACACATCTTCCGCCTGCATGGACTTCCTCTTCACATTGTGTCCGACCGAGGCTCTCAATTTGTCTCTAAGTTTTGGCGTGCCCTCTGCTCGCAACTCCAAGTGAAGCTGGACTTCTCATCGGCCTATCATCCTCAGACTAACGGGCAAGTGGAGAGAGTCAATCAGATTCTGGGTAACTATCTACGCCATTTTGTTTCCAGCCGCCAAGACAACTGGTCCGATCTACTCCCATGGGCAGAATTCTCATATAACCATCTGGACTCGACTTCCACAGGCAAGTCTCCTTTCTATGTGGTCTACGGGCATCATCCTCGTCCTCCTCTGCCTCTCTCTCCATCCTCCGAAGTCCCAGCCGTGGAGGAGTTGTTATCTGACCTGCAATCGATCTGGGAACAAACTCGACAGTCATTACTCAAAGCCTCTGAACGCATGAAGGATCAGGCTGATAAGAAGAGGAGACCTGCCACAAATTTTCTCCCAGGTGACAAAGTCTGGCTCTCGGCCAAATATGTCCGACTCAAGATTCCCAGCTACAAGTTGGGCCCTCGATTCCTCGGTCCTTTCTCGGTGCTAAGACGCATCAACCCTGTCACCTACAAGCTCCGCCTACCCCCCACTATGCGGATTCCGAACTCCTTCCATGTTTCCCTCTTAAAACCAGTGGTCCTGAAGCGGTTCTCAGATAAGTCTTCGTTCTCTGCTCCTCAAGCCGTCTCTGACGACGTCTACGCTGTTAAAGACATTCTGGCCATGAAGACTGTCAGAGGGAGAAGGTTCTTCCTGGTGGACTGGAAAGGATTTGGTCCTGAGGAGAGGTCCTGGGAACCCGAGGCTAACATCCTGGATCAAGATCTCATCAAGAGGTTCCTGCAGGCTAGAAAGAGGGGGAGGCCAAAGGGGGGGGGTACTGTCACGGCCGCGGCGGCGTCCCGTGCTCCGGGCCGCCGCCGCGACCTCCCTCCATCTCATGCAGCTGCCGGGGTCCCTGTGCAAGGACCCGGCGCTGCTACATGTTCGGCCCCGGGGGGCGCCTTACCTGGTCCCGCTCCTGCCTCCGTCTGTGCCGGCCGGCGCGCGCGTCCCCGCCTCCTAGGGCGCGCGCGCCGGCTGTCTCAGGTTTAAAGGGCCAGTCCGCCCCTAATTGGACAGTTGCACCAATCACTCCCTATTTATTCCAGCCCTGCCCCACCACAGGTGTTGGAGCCTCTACATGCTTCCTTAGCGTTTGGCCCAGCTCCCTGTTGTTCCTGATTCCCGTCCGCTACCTGGTTCCTAGTCCCTGTTCCTGATTCCTATCCGCCACCTGGTCCCTAGTCCTTATTCCTGGTCCCTGTTCCCCTGCGTCACCACTGTTCCGGTGTACAGTCTGTCACCTGCGGTTACGTCCACTGACCTCTGCAGCACCATCTCCTGCCTACTGCTCCTGCCACGCCTCGCCTGCCGTCACCAGCAACCAAACCAGGGGTAGCGACCTGGGGGTCGCCTGCCGCAGCAAGTCCATCCCACCTTGCGGCGGGCTCTGGTGAAAACCAGCGGCCCCTTAGACTCCGCTCCCTGGGGAGGTTAGTGCCATCGCTGGTGACGGTCCAGTGGATCCACTACTCCAGGCGTTACAATGGGTCCCTACACTAAGTCCACACTGTGCCAGTCAGCGACCACCACCCCCGCAGGCGTACACAGTCAGGGAAAGGAAGGCCATGGAACGGCCCTGCAACCCCCATGCCACAGGACCAGACCCAAAAATGCCACACCAAAACCCAGCCAGCACCACCGGCGGAGGAAGCTCCCATCTGTCCCATTCTATCTTTGATAGCTATGGTGAGTGCAATACCTTATCCAGACTGTTTGGGGGCAGCTTTCTTCACATACAGAATTCTGATGTTTTTTATGCAGCTTATAGGTACTAGTATCAGCCATAGGTGTGAGGTGCAGCACTCTTTTTCTTCCCTGAACCGTATTATAGTAGTTATATTCTTGTATATAGGAGCAGTATTATAGTAGTTATATGCACAAGCAGGTAGATGTGTTGGCACTATCAATAACCAGTGGTTGTCTGAAACTATTTATGTATTCAGGTTGAATGACCTTGCGAAATGGGGAGCGTTGTAGTCTTTGTTAACTGAGTAATCTCAGTGAAAATTCTGCATCATAGTGGTGCTCAGCATAAATGAGAAAGCAGTTCATTTAATCAGCACAAGTGCACAATCTTGTGCTGATTATAGTAGTTACATTCTTGTATATAGGAGCAGTATTATAGTAGTTATATTCTTGTACATAGGAGCAGTTTTAGGGTGGGTTCACAAATAACGGATATGCAGCGGATTTTTTACGCTGTGGCTTGCTTTGGGGGTTCCCGGCATGCCGGGAACCCCGAAGCAAGCTAGAGTGCGGACCCAGTAATACATGTACCAAGCCGCAGGGGGTTAAAGGACAACTCCGGCGGGACCCCCCCCAAAAAAAAAAAAACCACAGACACCATACTCACCATCCCTCCGGTGACGATCGCCACTCCATTCGCCTCACCGTCACCTGCGTCCGCCGTCCAGCGATGTCTCTTGCTTCCGGGTCCATGAGAGAGAAGCCGGCAGCCTTTTCATTGGCTGGAGCGCATCACATGGCTTCCAGCAAGCTCAGCCAATCAGGGCTGAGCAAGCTGGAAGCCATGTGATGCGCTCCAGCCAATGAAAAGGCTGCTGGTGCGCATGTGCACCAGCAGCCTTTTTCTCCCATTCACTCTCAATGAAGACGCCGAAGAGGAAGAAGACCCAGACCGCCCCCCAGCTCTGACGTCACCCGTCACCAGAGTATACATTCTTTAACTTCCGGGGTGGGGGGTCAGGGGTGGGAAAGTGGGGGAAGGGGGCCAGACCGGGTATTTAACCACATTACAAAGTTATATAACTTTGTAATGTGTGTTAAATAAGCCAAAAAAAATTTTCGCCGGAGTTGTGGACTGACTTACATACTTGCAAAACTGCATCCTGCTGCAAGTATGGATTCTCATTGACAATAACAGCTTAAGATCTGCAGTGGATTACGCTGTGAATTCGCAGCATGAAATCCACTGCGGATTTGTTACGTGTGAATTACCCTTATAGTGTAGAACAAGGTTTTTTTGCTAGTTTTTTTTGTAAAAACGATATTAAAACGTTTTTTTTGTTGCGGTGTCTCTAGACACTATTATCTGAAACACAACTCTGATTTTAGCAGTTTAAAGTTAACTATTTTAGAACAGATTGAAGAAGATGTACCCGGTAGGTTTAAACAGCTCATAAATAGGGAATCCTTTTGGATTTTTATGGTGGTTTTGCACAGAGCGATAATTCGCTTGATCGCACGATTAACGATTTTGAATGAACAATGTTTTTTTCATGACGATCAGTGTTTAGACGGAACGATACATCGTACGGAAAAATCGTTATGCGATCGCTTAGCCTATCTCACACATAGGTGAAATCGTTGAAAGAATGTTTACACGGAACGATCTGCAAATTTTTTGCAAACGATCAACGACGATTTGAGAACATGTTTAAAGATCAAAATGAACGATTTCTCGCTTGTCGCTTGATCGTTTGCTGTGCTTACACTTTTTTCCCATTTTTGGGAAAATTTTTCTCTTTTTTTTATATATTTTTGCACGCTGTGTTGTATGTAGCCGCAGTACTAACCAATTGTACATGTCTTTATGCTATTTGCATATTTTTTAATGTAGTTACAGCTGTAGTACTAATAAATTGTATATGTTTTGTGTCAGCTCTTTAGGAGTTAACCCTGATGGGTGGAGTAGCTCAACCTATCTTATTGACATAGAAAAAAAAGGGACAAATTTGGTCAGCTCTCTTAGAACACCATTCACACTAGGCAGGAGCACGTTGCTATGGCTGAAGTTGCAAACACACAAAAACACAGAAAAATGCAACAGCTCACCGCAATGGCAAGTTACAGACCCACTACAGACATGAAAATAGTTAAGAGCAGCCCCCCCCAACTGCAAAAAAAACTTCCATAAAAATAATGGCTCTTGGTTACCACTTGAAAATGGTATAAACTGCATGCCCAGAGCATAGGTGTATTTCATGCCATTGAGAGGCCATAGTACAGTGTAGGACTGTCCCGAGCATGAGGCCACCGTAACGTGGTGGGGCATTTTATACGATTTTCAAGTGGTAACCAAGAGCCTCATTATTTTTATGGAAGTTTTTTTGGCAGTTGGGGGGGCTGCTTTTAACTATTTTCATGTCTATAGTGGGTCTGTATCTTGCCATTGCGGTGAGCTGTTGCATTTTTCTGTGTTTTTGTGTGTTATCTTATTGACATCACTATTTCTTTTTGGTATAAGTTGTGTTGTGTGTCTCTCCTGTAATGTTATATGACACTTGAAAAAGGAACCGGTACGGTTCCGAAACGCGTTGGCCCTTTTTAATAAACTTTTAGTTTTACATTATTCATCTGGTCACCATTAGTCGGACCTGCGCCTGGATCCCCGTTGTTGGAGTTTAGTGGTGTTTTTCCTCAGTGCTAGAACAAGGCACGGAGAGGGAACTCAGCGGAGTAAAAGCACTTTACACATAAAAGAAGTACAGGACATCACTAACAAAGGCAATTTTGAAATGTGCAGCAGATGCTGTGACTGATGAGGAGAACGTCATCTATGCAAACAGAGCTAACAGTATACAGTATCACTTAAATACGTAAAATGAAAAACTATTTTGTCTTCGTAATATCTATTGCAATGTCAAGGTTAATGTCAATTGTGTTTAGATTGCCTTTTTCATGTGTAATTAAACATCATATTTTGTAACCATACAGTAAAAAAATAATTAGAGACATCCCAAACCACATACCAGTCGGTTATCAAACACTGCATGACAACATCTTAACATCTTAATTTCTTCTAAAGTAATCCAGTTAGTATGTCATCTGTCTAGAGTGATACAGTTGTCTTTTCTGACGATGGGGCTTTGGGTGGTCAAGAAGGAAAATTTACTGATTAACATCCTGTTTATTGTTACAAAGCAATAAAATATCTAATTCTGGCTCATGCTCTTGTATTATGGCATGCGGACATCTAACATTGTGTGTGAAAGCCGCAACAGCGTCCTTGAAAATATCATCATTGTAGTAATCAAACAATATGAGGAAGGGGTTACAAAGCGGAAGCAAGAAATGAAACTAATATAAAGTTGTCGATGCATTCCATGACCCCATAATCCCTTCTCTGTGACCAGATCGGAGCATATAAGGGTACATGCAGTACTTTCTTTTTTTTTTTTTTAACAAGCAATTACGATATTTTATGGTGTACAAGACGACTGGGCCTATAAGATGACTCCTAACTTTTCCAGTTAAAATATATTGTTTTAAATATACTCGCCATATAAGACTACCCCTCTTCCAACGCACACCAAATAAAAATTACTAAAAACATCAGACAGCAGCGAGATCTGAGAGGCAGAGAAGGAGGTACAGTTATACTGGTAGGATCCAAGGGCAGGTCAGACAGGGGATAGAGGTGTGTTTTTCTGGGCACAGCTCCACTCTACCGTATCTCATTTTTCCATACCCCGAGTGCCTGCAGCTCGCACTGCCCTTAATACTGTCACTGCATATGAAGGGAATGCGGTCGTTTTTGAGCTCCCCGCAGATTCTACAGTCCGGTTATGAAGTTTTTCAACACCTGCCCTATAAGATGACACCTGGCGTATAAAACGACCCCTGACTTTTGAGAATATTTATCTGGGTTAAAAAGTAGTCTTATATGCAGGAAAATACTGTATTTATTTTTCCAAATCATCTAAAGTATGTAAGTAACTTTACAAATCATCAAGTATGTGAGTAACTTTACAAACAATCCTGATGTACAAAGTCTCCTACCGTCTTGTGTACACAGCTTCTGTGCAGGTATGTATCTTTATGATTACAGACTATAAACAAAGCTTTTGTAATCTTATCCTGCAGTCATGAGGTTCTTCTCTTCCTCAGCCCCAGTTAACACTACCTGTCAGTCATTAAGAAGTTGTGTTAAAATGGGTATATGTTTCTCTTGCTGACCACTGTATCTTCTGACTCCTCTATACACAGAATGCTCAGCCAAGTATATACAGTTGTGCTCAAAAGTTAACATGTACATGCTTTCTTGTCCTTTTTTCAGAGAATGTGAATAACACAAAAACTTTTTTTCCCACTCGTGGTTAGTGGTTGGGTGAAGCCATTTATTGTCATACTACTGTTTTTTTCTTTTTAAATCATAATGATGACCAAAAACATCCAAATTACCTCGATCAAAAGTTTAGATACCCCAGTTCTTAATAGCGTGTATTGCCCCCTCTATCATCAATGACAGCTTAAAGTTTGAATTCTTTTGTGGTAGTTGTGTGTGAGGCTCTTTATTTTCTCAGATGGTAAAGCTGCCCTGTAAATTCTTGGCCATGTGTTTTAGATCATTGTCATGTTGGAACTTCCAAGTACATCCCATGCACAGCTGATGCCTGCAAATTTGTCTCCAGTATTTGCTTATAAGCTGCATTATTTTTTTCCTTCATCTTTGACCAAGTTTCCTGTGCTTTCTTAGCTCCCACATCCCCAAAACATCAGTGATCCACCTTTGTGCTTTACAGTAGGAATGGTGTTCCTTTTATCATAGGCCTTGTGGACACTTCTCCAAATGTAACGTTTATGGTCATGCCTTAAAGTGTCACTGTCTTTCAAAATCTAAATCAACAGTAGGGCTATGTTCACACTATGTAAGAGACCGGCCATTCCGTTCCGTACTTAAGTACCGGCCGGATGATCTTTCGGCCGCGGAGCTCTGATGCGGGCGCATCAGCGTGCGCTTGCATCAGAGCTTCCCATAGCCCACAGTGAAGCAAACGGCCGGAGCCGCTCGCTTCACTGTGTGAACTGACAGGTCTGTCAGTTATTTGCGGCGCCGCATAGATCCCGGCCGGAGCGTATACGATGTGTGTACACTCTGGCCGGGATCCCATTGAAAGTAAGGTTATGTTCCACCCCGCAAAACTACGGCCGTAGTTCTGCGGTGAGAACTACGGCCGTAGTTGTACATAGTGTGAACTTAGCCTAGATGTGAAATAAAGCAAGTATGCAATATACTTTTTTTTTATTTTTTTTATCATGCTGTTAAAAAAAAAAAAGCTGAACTTATGAGACATCCAGGTCCAGTCTTCTGAAGGCAGGTTTTCTGACTTGTTCTGGTTAAAGAAAAACGAACTAAACACAGGAAATCCTGCCAATACAGAATCACAGCTCAATGTGTCCATCAATCACATGACTGCCTTCTCTCTGTGAGCGCTCAGATGACCTGCGATACACAAGACTTCCTGTTTTCTGACTGTTTCCTGTTTTTTGAGAAAAAAAAAGTCTGAAAACAAAAATGCTGTGTTTCCCATGATAAATAAGGAATGTAAATTGCAAAATTGCTTAATATCACACCTACTGTTGGTTTCAGATTTTGAAAGTTATAACGACAGTGACACTTTAAAAGTTCGATTTGGTCTCATCGCTCAAAATTACCTTGTTCCAGAAGTTTTGAGGCTTGTCTCTGTGCTGTTTGGCATATTGTAGATGAGAAATGTTGTGGCATTTGCACAGTAACGTCTTTCTACTTGCAACTTGATGATGCCTTCTTATTTTGCATCTTGAAACAGCCACACCGCTAGTTTTCAAAGAGTCCTGTATTTCAGCTGATGTTATTTGTTGTTTTTTCTTTGAATTCCAAACAATTTTTCTGGCAGTTATGGTCAAAATTTTTGTTGATTTGTTTCAACCTCTGTGCATGTTATCTGGCCAAAATCCCCACGGTGTGTGAACCTCTGATCCGGGTCATTTGGATGTTTTTGATTGGCCTGTCATTAACTACATAACAAAGTGAAGGTTCTGGAGTGGCCATCTCAGTCTCCTGACCTCAATATCATTGAGCCACTCTGGGGAGATCGCAAGTGCGCAGTTCATGCAAGACAGCCCAGGAGTTTACAGGAACTGGCTTTTTGCCAAGAAGAATGGGGAGCTTTACCATCTGAGAAAATAAAGAGCCTTATCCACAACTATCACAGGAGACTTCAAGCTGTCATGGATGTTAGTGGGGGCGATACATGCTAAACTTTTGATCAGAGTCATCTGGATGTTTTTGGTTGTCATTATGATTTAAAAAGAGAAAACACAGTAGTTTGTAAAAACAGGAAAAGACACACATACAAGCAATGTAATGCATTAAAAAGCATTATTTGTACATGTGGAGGGTGGATTTTTAATGCATTACAATGCATACATATGTGTCTCTGCGTGTGAGATCAGGATGGACCTTTTTGCCTCCTCCGGTTTTTGTTTTCTGTGTTTTCTGCATTTTCTCAATAAAAAATATGTTTGAACTATTGGATGCGCATACTTTCTCAGGACTTCTGAACATGCATACCTAAACAAAATGTAAAAACCTGCTATTATGTGCTATGAGCTCCTGCAGCACAGTATAGGTTGAGCCACATCTGTTTCCTTCACATACACATGTATGCATTGCTGAGCATGCATGTGTTCTATATGGGATGAAACCCACTACCAGACACCCCTCATGAAGATGAGACATCTGAAATCCAACATTCACAATCTCTTACCCCTGATAAATATATAATGTTTATAGCCAGTTTAACTCATAACAAACATGTCATAACAATCAGCATGTGGAGTATAATGTATAGTAAGTTCATAAACCTTAAAAAACAGCAGCAGTTTGTAGATACAGAATGGTGATGCAGATACCCATAATGCAGTAGCGTAGTACAACAGGCTAGAATAGAGAAGCAGGGCTGCTGTCAGAGGTTTGTGTGGTCACATGGCAGCAATGGGAGGGGGGGGGGGGTTGTTCAGCATGGACCAATCAGGAAGGGAGAGTCACAGAGCTGTGCAGGAGGAAAGTGGTAGAAAACTTTTCTATATTGCAGTGCGAATGACTGAGCACATTATAGCAGGAATGGAGAGGATGGGAAACACAAGGGCTGACAGACTGCATGGCATATGTGGGCACATAAATGCAGCTGTCCAGGGAGAGAGGGGTTACAACTATAAAGAGACCTCCACAGTCCTGCCCCCTGATGTAAATCCCAGCCTGAAGTAGATCTGCCATGGTTTGGAAGGTGAGGGAGACCTCCTGGGTAGACCACCCTGGGCATACCCTGTCCCCCCCCCCTACACACACACACACACACACACACTCGCGCTCCCACCCAGTACAGGGAGTTACAATTTTGAGAACCTGTGAGCTCTTCTTGCAAAACGCTTTTAATCCAAGTTACCCTAAACCAAGGTACAACTGTATAAGGCATGTAGAGATGAACAAGTATCATTCAATTTAATCTATTCTGAAGTAAAAATCATGAACCTCTCCGATGTTAGATACAAGTTATTAAAAAACAGGTACTCAGCAGCTAATATCAACTGATATCTAGAGTCCACTGAGAGTCAATTACTTTGGATGATGGGCGACAATCATCTCCAGATTAGATCTGAATAGCTTTTCTGTAAATGTGAATCAATATGCTGCGGCTCCAGGTGTTAATAGCTATCAAAAGATACTGAGGGAAGATGTAACATTGTAAAGTAAATGAAAGGTAAATAAATACAATGTCCTTTCACTAAGTAAATCAATGAAGTGAACGTTTACTTTAAAAGGCGGCTAACAGCAGTCTAGAGAAAACTCCTCTGACTTTTAGCACCTAGGATAAAGCTTCACCAATGCATGCAAGTGCCATCCCCTAAAATGTAGCCTATGGGGGCACTCTTCAAACTAAAACTTTGTTGTTTGCAAATACACAAAATGTAAACCAGCCAAAATGTAAACCAGAACTTACATAGTTCTGTGCAGCTGATTCAGAAATTTCCTCCAGAATAACATGGACAATAATGTCCATGCATGAGCCCAGAAGTCCTTAATATTCATGAGAAGCAGAAAACTCTGCCCACCAACTGACGATTGGCAGTTATCTATCCATGCTGTGTATACGCAGCAACTGTCAACCAGCAGCTCGAGGGTGGGAGGAGGGGTGTGTCAAGAATCCTGTTCTCCTGCATATTAGGAAACGTCTTAACAAAATAATGTTAGTAATACACCAATCTGTTCAGTATTTATATCACTAGTTTATGCTGCCCTCATTTAAGGCGGCATAAACCTAGTAACAGGTTCCCTTAAAAAATGTCAGTTAGGTGCGTCCCTACATACACTATCTCTATATATACACTAGTCGCTGGCCAGCAGTGCCAACTACCGTGTTTCCCTGAAAATAAGACACACTTCGAAAATAAGACACCCCACCCATTCTTCCCTCTAACCTAAAGTACGGCACCCCCCCCCACACACACACACACCCCCCCAGGGGGAGAGAAATAAGGCATCCCCCGAAAATAAGACATAGTGGCTGTTTTAGGGGGAAAAATATAAGGTACCATCGTATTGTCTGGAAAACACGGTAATACTGTACTAACTAATGTGTCTGTAAATCCCAGTGTTGAAGAATTAGGCTCAACTCATAACGAAGTTAAAAAAAACCTTGCACCTTCACCCCCCAAGACATTTTGCCACACCAGTGGCTTTTGTCAAGGGCAAAATGGAGACTGGAGTGGCTTTTTTTTGGACAAAAAAAATGTCTTTTTAAACAACGATGGTCGTTGAAAATTATCATGATCATTATTTATAGCCATCATTATACCGTCAGTATATCGTTATTTCACCCTCAAAAGATGTGGTGAAAACACAGCCCTAGGTCAGGTTCCCACTTTGGTAAAAAAAATTGGGATAGGCAGCCGTCATGATCAATATTAGTGGCCATCTATTTAACAAGTTTGCCCGATAAGTTCCTGAAGTGGGAACATAGCCATAAACTGTAAAATGTCACTTTTGTACTAATTTTAAAGTAATGCGTTTCAACATGACTAATGAGGAATATAGGAAGTGCATCCTGTTCTCTGGTCAGTGATAACTACCAATAAATAACTTTTCCCTTTTAATACAAAAGATATTCCTGTAATAGTGTAATATTTTGGGCACATTAATTAATTAAAGCCTTGGTGTCCAGACAAGTGACATAAGCATTGCTACAGCGATATATCACATGTCTCTATCAGTTTCCTAACAACTGTGGTTTTGGTCATTCTATTTATGGGATAATGATGATGCTTCAAAGTGTTCAATACACTGAGGAGGGAAATGAATCAGTTTGGCGAATCTCTGTATTAAAGACGCATTCACTGTGGTGATATTACTGAAAGTGATAAAGTAGGACTGTGGTATAGTGCATAGAAGTGTAACCATTACTCAGTATAGCTGGACACAGAGTTGAAGTGACCATTAAAGGGGTATCCCCATCTCAACTAATATAGTTATACTTTTAGGGGGGCATTTATTAAGTCCGGCGTTTTTTACGCCGGACTTAAAAATGCCACCGCAGCTCCGGCGCTACGGAGATTTATGTAGAGGCGGACTGCCTCTACATAAATCCCGTGCGCGCCGGTGCGCACCGCCGAAAACCTACGCCAGCTGAGGACTGGAGTAGGTTTTCGGCGTATATTTGGGCGGAACGGATGGTAAATCGCGCGGACTCTGAATCCACTACACGCCCCCTTTCCTCCCCCTGGCGTACTCGGCGGAAAGTGCCGATTTGCAAATATTTTATTCGCGAATCGGCCATTTGCGTATAAAAAAATAAGCAAATCGGCACTTTCTGCCGAAAATCATCCGTTCGCAGGATGATACATGTGGCCCTTAGTCTCTTCAGCTTTTCTTCAGAGTCTTCACTTTTGTCTGTCAGATTCATCAGTCTGTAGATGTCCTGGTGAAGGCTGTGTGGGACACTGCTAACTAAGCCTAGAGAATCATAATAACATGCCTATTGTCAGGCTGCTGGTTCACTTTTCTGCTGGCACGACACTTACAATACAGCTATAGCCTAAAATCTGATTTCTGCCTGACAGCCCGGTAGCTGCGGTATGTTGGAACAACCCCAATTCTAGGTTTGACAAGGAGTTTCACTCCCTAGAAACCAGTCTTCACTGGAATACTCTGGTCTATAGCTCAGTCAGAAGGACCATAGAAGTGTATGAAAGGCGCCTTGGCAGAACTTAAATCACACTTGCCTTTTTTTAAGGCTAAGTTTGCACTTTCTTTTCAATGGAAGCTGATATAAATTTGTCATCAGACTGTATCGTTCTAGTCCTTGTCACTCATTGACTTCAATGCCAAATATTACAGATCATGACAGGTCTTGTCATTACTGGAACAATAGCTCTGGCTTGGCATCATTCCCAGGATAACAAATAACAGGAAGGCTGAATATCTGCATTGCTTTAAAAGAGAAGATTTTAGCCAAATATTGATACCTGCTGTGATAGAATAGATAGACAGTAATCATTGTAAAACACTTCTCTCTGGTTACAGTGATTAGAGAAAACATGGCTACTTTCTTGCACAAAGACTAGATGGACCAGATTATCTTTTTCTGCCAACAATCTTCTGTTTCTATTTAACAGCACCACCCCTGTCATCCGGTTGTGTGTGGTATTACAATTCAGATACATTCAAGGGGTTATCCAGCGCTACAAAAACCTTTTATATTACATTATATAATCTGTATAACTTTCTGAAACCAGTTGATTTAGAAACAGTTTTTCCCCCAGAGTATCCCTTTAAGTATATAACCAGTCTTCCACAAATTATAAAGAAATACGTGGGAGTCAACGCATCCTACTGAGATTAAGTGTCATCCGGACACCTGCAGAACTTATTAGCTACATACAGTATCAATATATCACATCCAGGGAGGAGGGGAAATGGAAAATAAGTAGGTGGATTTGGATACAGACACATGCACATCCAGTACTTCCACCACTATAATAGTAACGTTTAGCTAAACAGTAGAAAGGGACACCGCACCCATATTAACAGAAGAAAAAATAATATTGCTATCTGTCTATTTACCATTCTGCCCTGGTCTCTTTCTTGTAAGGAACTAATGAAGCATGGATTGTATAAGAGGTCCCAATTAGTTATAGCAAAATAAAATGGAAATAAAAACTTATTAGCCTGGAGTGCAGGATTTGTTGTTCATATAGGACCCTATATGGGCTCTTTTAGCTGCACAACACTGGAGCTCCAGCAGTATCCTGAATTACAAAAATTAAAAATGATGTGACTGCTACTGCCCTAATTAACTTCTACTGGAGTGACAATGTTATAAACTTGAAGCAAAGCAGAAAATATCATCTCTATACATGTCCATGCTACATAACAGGTTGTTATGCAATGCATTCTTATAGATGCATCAATGTGCCATGGAGACATGTATCACAGGAACCTAGGGTTTAGATTAGGCATCAGGTGCATTTTTACAACTTCAAAAGGCAGTCACATAAAGCTCAGAAAATGGCTTCCACTTCTATTGTGAATGACAACTCAATAAAGAAAAGAATAGTGTAATAGTGTCATCATGCGTCCAGCATCTCACAACGGAAGTTGTCCTTAGGCTGTGTTCACACTACCAGGCTCATATGGATCCTTCATCAGTGGTTCCTTCAGATTTAATAGGAAGAATTGCACAGGCCACAGACCTATAATGCCAGTCAGACAGCATCGCCAAGCCCCATCATAAGTCAGTGCTATGGATACCATTGTTTGTCAGTTCCAGCACAGCCTACATGGTTTCTGTTAACACTTAAACCATGACCGCTGTGTGAACAGAACCCTGACTATACACATTACAGATGCCGGTCCTTACATCTCCTAAATCTTCTTCATTACATGGATTGCCTTGTGCAGACTTTCCACCTGACTACAACCCAGACTGTAACAACACCATTTAGCCTTAACTTCCCCCTGATATGAATATCTTTATGTTTTATTAAGTTCTCGATGACAAGATGTTAAATACACAGCTTATTTGTATTTCTTGGCACTGTTCTCCTTATGCAAGTGCCAGGATAACATAAAACATAACTGACTGAGGTTTATGTGAAACTAAGCTCAGCTCTTGGGTTACTGTCATAGATCACTGCAGTTTATTATGCGGCATAGAAAGCAATCCAAACAAACACTTGGAAAAACTACAGCAAAGAAAAGTCAAGTTTGTCATATGGATTATGGTGATAGTCAGTAAAATGCCGCCATCTAGTGGCTATGAGGGGGCAGTGTGGTTTGCTGCCCAGAGCTGTCCAATTCCTGAATGCATTATAATAGTATAATCTCCTATGGGTCTAATGTATTTCTAAAGTAAAGCCAGGAAAATTAGCATTTCTGATGTTTTGTTTCATCCCAACAAATCTGAAAAAAATGAAACACAAAATAATGTAATTTTTTTAAATTTTTTAATGCCCTGATGGGTTTAGTATCAGGGACAGAAACAAGTTACTGATGTTTCCTGCCTTTGATCTATAACACATCCAGTTATTTAGGGAACTGGACAGTAAGAAAAACGCCTGCATCTGGAGGAAAGGAAGGGGCCTGCATTCTGGAGTCTGTCAATTCTTCTCCAATTTATTGTTCTATGGGGGACCAATGGCCACATCTGGGACACATTGTGACAAAAAGCTCAAACTTGTAGGCCTACAAAGAATACAGAACTATGAAACAATAGTAACACTCACCTAACTGTAAAACGACTGTCTGACCCGCCTTGGCAAGGAGTTGGCTCATAAGAAATACCCAATGTGCAGGGACAGAGAACATACTGTGAATCAATTACAGTAAAACCTGATTAATAAAATTTGTGTTCTTTTTTTTACTAAAAATAAAAAAAAAAACTTTTTAATTTAATTTTCTGTCTATAGAAAAGGGCTTATTTGTGCAGTGATATGGGAGGCAAGGCGACCAAGAATGGCAAATCAGGCTATATATATTGTTTTCTTCTTTTATTTTATCTGACTTCTCTTTTAAATAGGCCCTTCTCATGCTGCTGTGTCCCATAGGAAAAAATGCAGTGTCAGTATTTTTTTATTGTGTATTTGCTTTAATATAGAATGGCATACTTAAAAAAAAAATTGTGTGGATTACCAATGCATGGGATATTTTTATGGCAACGCACATTTTCAGCTGTATCTGCACACGAAAGTTTTAGAGTCTCTACAGTGACAGACATGATATAACCTTTTCTATTATTTTCTATGGAAGAGGTCCAAATACAGTAGATTTACAGAACTTTATAGACCTGTGCTCAACACCAATACACCAGCACCAGCCTGAAATACTGTCCCAATTTTAAGTTTCTTGATGAAAGAGCCTGGTGAATTCTTTACTTTTTTCTGTAACACATGATTATTTTAGATACGATTAACTTTCTAGGAAACAGAACCAGTCCAGTCATTCTCATCTGAACTCCATAAGTTCTGGCCATAGATCCTATTATGCAGTGTAAAACCGTCAAGGCCAGCCAAGCTGCATCTAAGGGTCCTTTTACATGGGGGCATCGCTAGAAACATTTCTACAAACAATAATCGGCCTGTGTAAAAGGGGCAGCAATAAGCTGAAGAACCGACTGCCGGCTGATCGTATCCTTTGTGCCTGCTCAAAAATGTATCTCTATCGGCTTTACATCTCCCTGTGTAAATAGTGGTTTGTGTAGCCAAGAAAGATGAAGAGAAACTGACTGGAAAGACAGATACCAGATCACAAGCAGAGTGGCTGGTAGTATAGACTGCTGCTTGTGATCTGGAAACTGACAGGGCGGATATATACATATAAATATACATATCTGTGCTGTCAGTTTCCAGAGCTGCATGAGCGATACTAGGATCGTACTGTACATGCAGCCTATCTGCTCGATTTCTCATGCCGTGTAAAGGCACAGCAAACAAAACACCAATCTTGCTGATCAGCACTCATTTGCGGCCCCCGCAGCCAAGATATGGTCTCTTTGACTAACCAGTATCCGCTTCTGTAATCAGGGACAATAACCCAGGAACAGCTGTCTGGGAATCTGATCCATGAAGAAATAAAGATGCAGCCCTAAGGTTCTGTTTCCACATACATTGCAGACAATATTGGCAACATCACAAGACTACTGTGATAGGGTGCATGCACACTACGGAATACGCGCGTAAAGGCTGCTGCGGATTCCGTCGCTGGCCCCTGCTCGCGGCAGCACGCATCTCTGCCCGTGCCATAAACACCATTTTATGGCTAGGCCGATTTCGCCGTCCGCCAAAAGAATCGACGGACGGCGGAATCCGTCTGTGCCTAGAATAGATTCTATGACACAGGCAAAGATGCGCATGCCCGCGAGCAGGGGCCAGCGACAGAATCCGCAGCGGCCTTTATGGGCGTATTCCATAGTGTGCATGCACCCGAAGACATAGAAGCGTGGCTTTCATCATAATCAGAACAGAGTTCAATATTGTGGCAAAGACTCAAGTTAAAGGTGTTTTTCACCAAAAATGTTTTTCTCTCAAAATCAACTGGTACCAGCAAATCCCAGATATTTGTAATTTACTTCTATAATAAAATCTCAAATCTTCCCATACTTATCAGCTGCTGTATGCCCTGCAGGAAGTGGTGTATTCTTTCAAATCTTACACAGTGCTCTCTGCTGCCACCTCTGTCCATGTCAGGAACTGTCCAGGGCAGGAGCAAATCCACATACAAAACCTCTCCTGCTCTCCAGACTGGAAATACTACCACATACAGCAGCTGATAAGTACTGGAAGACTTGAGATTATTTAATAGAAGTAAATTAAAAATCTCTGGCATTTGTTGGCACTAGTTGATTTGAAAGAATTTTTTGGCGAACTACCCCTTTAAGGAATGTGTCAGGCCATTACAAGGACTGTCCTTTGTTTGGAGCTTCAAACTGGAAATAGTGATATGGATATATGTACAATGAGCCTCACAAGGGTGAGAATAATATCCTTCACCAACATCCCCACTTTACTGTGTACCTCTTTTGTAACTGTGTCTAATGTGCCTCAGTGGGCCAGTCCATGCCCCAATTATCTCTTCCTTTTCTGGAGGAGGATGGAGTGGGACCGCTGCGCTTCCTACAACTGGAACATTACTATTATTAGGGTATTCTTAAGTTCATAAGGGACCAAGTATAATTCGTAGTCAAAGACTATCCATACTATTCCAAGGCTCCCTGCTGCCACAACAGTTAATTAGGAATAACCAGATGTCTAGGATGTTGATACACAGGCACAGATTGCCCCTTAGGAGTTTCTGCCCCACAAGAACTTTCATTCATGCCCATGGAGTATGTGACAACATATTGCCCATTCACAAAATAAACATCTGTACACCTGGCAGTGCCCATTTTACGCAGGCACTGTTAGATGCCCTGCAAAACAGAAGAGACTCAAACCACCCACTTTATAGATGATTTCCTAGAGATCGCAATGTTGACGTTATCCAAGTAACCTGGTGCTTTATTATGTGTTTTAAGGACACTTTGTTAAGGAACTGGTAGAGGATGTCCATGAAGGAGTGTTAGGGCCCTATTACATGGCCAATTATCTGCCCAATCAGGCACATACCGCACTGTGTGATAAAGGCAACAATCAGCCAAAGTGCATTGTCTTGAAAATCGGCCACCGACCACACATCCCTCCATGTTATAGGAAGTGCTGATGAAAGTGTATAGAAAATAATAAAGTTATATACTTACCTCTCCACACTCCCCAGTGTTCTTCTAGGTTCTTCCCAATCACCGCAGCCGCTGCTAAAGCATCTGAAGCGGTCTCTGCAGTAACAGGCCGATTGGCTGAGCCGCCTGTTGCTTCTCCTTAATGACTGATAATTTGCATAGCTTTTTTTCCCATAAAGCATTTTCTAAAAAAAAAAAAAGGTTTCCATACACAACTGCATCTATTCAGTACTATTAATTACCCCCTCTGTCCATCTCAATACAAACAAGCTCACAAATATAGAGCAGATTGTGGAAAAGCTGTCCTAACTTGCATATTATTCTCGGCAGAGTTCGAGTTAACATCTATGGCCATAGCCACCTTTAAATAAAATATAAAATATGCATAAAATACTTTCCACTTTTCCCAAGCTTCTTCAATGTCACATATTTGAATGCTGTATGAATTCAGCCTTACAGATGCCTGACAATTACACTGTTATACTGCTAATAAGATTTCCCAATTTTTCCCCATCATGATTGACTATAAAATAGAGTACAATACTCTTGAAGCAGCGGCCAAGGATAATGGGAAGAGAACCTATAGGCTTTAATTTCTTTTTCTTATGACTCCTTCAGAGCTCCTGTAACCTAAAGGTGTGTACGGCCATTTCATTAGATGACTTTAATAATTTACTCTCCACGACTGAAACAAAAATAGTTTTAATACAAAAAAAATGGCAAATAGTAATAGAATCAGAGATTGAGCCTTCGAGCAATATTATAAGATCAGCTTCAAGTCTCTCTGTAATAACTGCAGAACATCAAACTTTTGCAAAAAGACAATTTCAGATTATCGTAACACAGCAATAGTTTAGCTGTACGGCTCTAATACTAGTGTAAAACCTCACGTTTTTCGTGAACTTCGACAATATTAGAAGCCTATAGTAACAGGTCTACATATCGCAGCCACACCACCGATGCTAAAATATCAATGCCTTGCTTAGGTGGTTTCCATAATTGGAGACGTTCCTTGGCTTGGTTGTTCCTTTCCGGAGAAGGTTTCACTGACGTCGAGACATGTGATGGTGTCTCTGCAGTGTTCTTTTGCATATTTGGTTTCCCAGGGGGCAATGTTCTAGAATACACTGACGTTGAGACACGTGATGGTGTCTCTGCGGTGTTTTGGTTGATCTCCCTGAGGTCAACCAGCATCCTTTTGCATGCACTTACTAGTCATTGCTCCCACTAACCAGAAACCTACTCCACACTGATGAGGGGCAAAACCCCCAAAACAGCTGTCTGTGGATGGGTACCTTGCTTAGGTGGTTTCCTTAATTGGAGACATTCCTTGGCTTGGTTGCTCCTTTCCGCCGACGTCGAGACATGTGATGGTGTCTCTGCAGTGTTCTTTTGCATATTTGCTGGATAACAAGGTGATTGCTGGGGGTCGGACTGCTGGGACCCTCACTGATCCAGAGATGCAATATGGGACTCTCATGACACTTGCACTCTATTCATTCTCTTTGGGGCCACCGAACAATTCCTATGCCTGAACTGTAAAATATTTGGTGTGTTATGCCCTATTTCTTGGTCTATGGAGCTATGTGACGAAATGTAGTTTTAGTAGTACCATGCTGTATACCATATTTATATACTTTTTGTATACCATATTTTTGAGACCAAGGTGACAAAAAATGGGATATTTCAGCATATTTCTAGTTTATGACTTTTGCCGTTAAGAATAAACAATGCAATGCTTTGCACACGCAGTGATACCAATTACAGTTTTTTTGAGGGGGGCATTTCATTTCATATAATTTTTTTTATACTTTCAAGAATAATTGTAAATTACAAATTCCTCTAGAGAACTGGTAGAAAAGCTTGTTCGATCACTTCTACAGTACACTGAAATACGGTACTTTGATGCAGTAAGTTTTTTCCCAGTATAACCAACATATAACAAATCCTCACCACAGATAAAACCTCCCGCACAACTTTCAAGTAATACTGTAAATTTCTGAAAATTCAGCAGCTTTATACAATTTACTTTGAGTTTTAATAAATAAATACTGACCATGAAGAACCCCTCAGGCTCCTGCAGTTCACTGACCTAACACTATCACTGACTGATGTACTAACGCCGCTTTCTGTCTCCTCACACAATCACCTCACAACTCCCGCCTTCTACACGTACTTATACTGTCAAGATCACGTGCCTACTGTGAGCGCTTCTCTCCACAGCCAATCAGTGCTCGTTTTATGCTCCAGCCGATGACGTCACTAGTCTCTAGGAGGACGTGGCAGCCTCAGCTGGAGGAAGTTGTGTCAGGTCTTTGCGGGGCGCAGGTGAGAAGCGGGGAGACCTGGTCACGTGTGCTCCGGTAGTGATTGTGAGCGCCAGCAGGGTGCGCTATAGCAGCCTCAAATTAGCCCGGCACCCAGGCTCTGTTTCCCGCCATATGGTGTAGTTATCAGAGCCGCCCCTCGCCGCCATGTGTGTACACGACGGTACAATCACTGAGGGCTCCATGTGTGGTGACAGCGGCCCCAGAGAGTCCTGTACCATAAGCTTCTGTATCTGAGCTTATCATGTGTGAGAATGCTGAGCCATTGTATCCAGTCATGTGATACTGCTTGCTGAGCAGTTGTATCTAAGCCTTACCCTCAGTGATACAGTCTGCTTAGTCATAAGTAGGTTGTCATCTGTGTGTTGTAGCTAAGCCTTTATGTGTGATACAGTCTGCTGTTGTAGCTAAGCCTGTCAAGTGTGATACCATCTGCTGTGTTGTAGCTAAGCCCATAGTGTGATACAGTGGGCTGTGGTTGCTAAGCCCATAGTGTAGCCCATGTTGTAGCCAAGCCTATAGTGTAGCCCATGTTATAGCTAAGCCCATAGTGTAGCCCATGTAGCTAAGCCTATAGTGTAGCCCATGTTGTAGCTAAGCCTATAGTGTAGCTCATGTAGCTAAGCCTATAGTGTAGCCCATGTTGTAGCTAAGCCTATAGTGTAGCCCATGTTGTAGCTAAGCCTATAGTGTAGCCCATGTTGTAGCTAAGCCTATAGTGTAGCCCATGTTGTAGCTAAGCCTATAGTGTAGCCCATGTTGTAGCTAAGCCCATAGTGTAGCCCATGTTGTAGCTAAGCCTATAGTGTAGCCCATGTAGCTAAGCCCATAGTGTCATAGTGTAGCCCATGTTGTAGCTAAGCCTATAGTGTAGCCCATGTTGTAGCTAAGCCTATAGTGTAGCTCATGTAGCTAAGCCTATAGTGTAGCCCATGTTGTAGCTAAGCCCATGTTGTAGCTAAGCCCATAGTGTAGCCCATGTTGTAGCTAAGCCTATAGTGTAGCCCATGTTGTAGCTAAGCCCATAGTGTAGCCCATGTTGTAGCTAAGCCTATAGTGTAGCCCATGTTGTAGCTAAGCCTATAGTGTAGCCCATGTTGTAGCTAAGCCTATAGTGTAGCTCATGTAGCTAAGCCTATAGTGTAGCCCATGTTGTAGCTAAGCCTATAGTGTAGCCCATGTTGTAGCTAAGCCTATAGTGTAGCTCATGTAGCTAAGCCTATAGTGTAGCCCATGTTGTAGCTAAGCCCATGTTGTAGCTAAGCCCATAGTGTAGCCCATGTTGTAGCTAAGCCTATAGTGTAGCCCATGTTGTAGCTAAGCCCATAGTGTAGCCCATGTTGTTGCTAAGCCCATAGTGTAGCTCATGTAGCTAAGCCCATAGTGTATCCCATGTTGTAGCTAAGCCTATAGTGAAGCCCATGTTGTAGCTAAGCCTATAGTGTAGCCCATGTTGTAGCTAAGCCCATGTTGTAGCTAAGCCCATAGTGTAGCCCATGTTGTAGCTAAGCCCATAGTGTATCCCATGTTGTAGCTAAGCCTATAGTGTAGCCCATGTTGTAGCTGAGCCTATAGTGTAGCTCATGTAGCTAAGCCTATAGTGTAGCCCATGTTGTAGCTAAGCCCATAGTGTATCCCATGTTGTAGCTAAGCCTATAGTGTAGCCCATGTTGTAGCTAAGCCTATAGTGTAGCCCATGTTGTAGCTAAGCCCATAGTATAGCCCATGTTGTAGCTATGCCCATCATAAAGGGGGGTCCTGAGTGGTTCATCCCCCCATATAATATCCATATTCCCTGTTCGGATACACTGACAGGGGTTGTCTTCATAGATCCCCCATATAATATCCATATTCCCTGTTCGGATATGCTGAGAGGGGTGGTCTTCATAGATCCCCCATATACTATCCATATTCCCTGTTCGGATACACTGACGGGGTGGTCTTCATAGATCCCCCATATAATATCCATATTCCCTGTTTGGATACGCTGACGGGGTGGTCTTCATAGATCCCCCATATAATATCCATATTCCCTGTTCGGATACACTGACGGGGTGGTCTTCATAGATCCCCCATATAATATCCATATTCCCTGTTCGGATACGCTGACGGGGTGGTCTCCATAGATTCCCCCCATATTTCCGGTGCTGTATGTACAGTGCTGAGCCGGCCTCACCTTAGCTGACATTTCTCTTCGGAAGCTGAGCTTTAAGGCTCTCCGTGATTTTCCTGAAGCTGATGAGATATTTTTCATGCAGATCTTAGATTTCGTTGTAGAATTACTATTTATCCCGCTGCCTCATACCGCACGTCGCATAGAAATCTTACAGGGGCTTCCAATAATCTCAGGAGCTTTTCTATACAGCCCCGAGACATCCATAATAAGATGAGACTGCAATGTCTGCCCATACAACAAGTGACACTCTCCTATTGTGCCACAATCTACACCTGTTGTAAGTGCGTGAAGTTATTTTCCTGTCAATTTCCGTTCATTCGGTAGGGCCCCGTATATACATCCGTTATTGTGGACAGTATAGGACCTGTTGAGGCCAATAGGTCAGCGCACACGGCTGTGGATGTCATAATCCGTGTATTTGTGTTCCAGAACTCCATAGACTTCACCATGATTGCGGTGGCAGCACATGCGCCGGTTGGTGTGTGTGGGCCTTCAGAAAAGATTGCTGTTAAAGTGTCACTGTTGTTTAAAAGTTTTTTTCCCAGAAATCAATAGTACAGGCGATTTTAAGAAACTTTATAATTGGGTTTATTAGCTGAAAAATGCATTTTTATCATGAAAAAGCAGTTTGAAGCTCTCCCCCCTGTCTTCATGGTTCTCTATGGATAGGGGAGGGGTGGAGGCAGATGAGGCACTAAAACAAGACAACAAAGAGTTAATTTACAGCTACATCACCGGGCTATCTCCTCTGAATACCAGCTTTCACACAGGTCCCACTGTGTAATCTTTTGTTCTCTGCTCTCGGCTGGCTAATCTCCCTCCTCCCCTCTCCCCTTCCCATAGATTACACAGGGCTTGACTGATGTGAAAGAGTCGAGGTTTCCTGATAATGAGCAGTGAATGAGGGGGGGGGGGACCTGGGAAAAGTCCTTTTGAATGAAGATAATGGTACATTTGCCTAATAAACCCAATTAAAAAGTTTCTTAAAATCTCCTGAACTATTGATTTCTGCAAAAAACAAAACAAAACAAAAAAACACGACAGTGACACTTGACAGAAACGTTCACCGCTGATAATCGGTCTATGTGAAAGGACCAGAGATCCACCAATGGAGAAACTCGTATGTTGGCTGACCATCGCATCTTCTGTGCAGGCATGTAAACTATGAGAATATATGCAGCTGACTGTGATGAAGCTATAGCGAATAGGCCTAACATTATATACATTGGTAGCGCTTATACACTCACCGGCCACTTTATTAGGTACACCATGCTAGTAATGGGTGTTCTTCTGCTGCTGTAACCCATCTGCCTCAAAGTTTGACGTACTGTGCGTTCAGAGATGCTCTTCTGCCTACCTTGGTTGTAACGGTTGGCTATTTGAGTCACTGTTGCCTTTCTATCAGCTCGAACCAGTCTGCCCATTCTCCTCTGACCTCTGGCATCAACAAGGCATTTCCGCCCACAGAACTGCCGCTCACTGGATGTTTTTTCTTTTTCGGACCATTCTCTGTAAACCCTAGAGATGGTTGTGCGTGAAAATCCCAGTAGATCAGCAGTTTCTGAAATACTCAGACCAGCCCTTCTGGCACCAACAACCATGCCACGTTCAAAGGCACTCAAATCACCTTTCTTCCCCATACTGATGCTCGGTTTGAACTGCAGGAGATTGTCTTGACCATGTCTACATGCCTAAATGCACTAAGTTGCCATGTGATTGGCTGATTAGAAATTAAGTGGTAACGTGCAGTTGGACAGGTGTACCTAATAAAGTGGCTGGTGAGTGTAGTTACCCTGCGGTAGCACTGACAGAGAGAGAGCCATCTGCTCCCTCCCTGTCAGTCACCCCTCACTGGCCGCCGCAGCGGTCACAAGAGGCGGCGCACTCTGCCCCTGGTGTCGGCACTTGAGTGATGTCACTGCGCCAGCGCTAGGGCAAGGGGAGAGCGGCCTCTTGTGACCGCTGCAGTGCGGCCAACAGAAGGGAAGAGAAGAGGAGACGCCCAGACCCAGGTGAGTATAAGTGTTTTTTTCATGTTATATGGGAGGGGGAGAGCGCATGGGGGGGCCTATATACTACAGGGGGAGAGCACACAGGGGGGCTATATACTATAGGGGGTGAGAGCACAGGGGGCTATATACTACAGGGGGAGAGAGCACAGGGTGGCTATATACTACAGGGGGAGAGTGCACAGGGGGGCTATATACTAAAGGGGGAGAGCGCACAGGGGGCCTATATACTACAGGGGGAGAGCGCACAGGGGGCCTATATACTACAGGTGGAGAGCGCACAGGGGGCCTATATACTACAGGTGGAGAGCGCACAGGGGGCATATATACTACAGGGGAGAGCGCACAGGGGGCCTATATACTACAGGGGGAGAGCGCACAGGGGGCCTATATACTACAGGGGGAGAGCGCACAGGGGGCCTATATACTACAGGGGGAGAGCGCACAGGGGGCCTATATACTACAGGGGGAGAGCGCACAGGGGGCCTATATACTACAGGGGGCCTATATACTACAGGGGGAGAGCGCACGGGGGCCTATATACTACAGGGGGAGAGCGCACGGAGGGCCATATACTACTGGGGGGAGAGCGCACAGGGGGGCCATATACTACTGGCGGAGAGCGTACAGGGGGGCCATATACTACTGGCAGAGAGCTCACAGGGGGGTTATATACTACTGGGGGAGAGCGCACAGGGGGCCTAATTACTACTGGGGGAGAGCGCACAGGGGGCTATATACTACTGGGGGAGAGAGCACAGGGGCATCAATTCTGTATGTAAATAGTTCAACAACCTTTGTGAAAAGTTAACAAAACACGTTTACTACTGATGTTCAGTTCGGACCTTCACATGACATGGGTGTCCAGACATGATGGGAATTGTAGTTTTGCAACAGCTGGAGGGTCGAAGGTTCCCCCTTCTCTGCTCTAGGGGGCAATGACTTTTTTTTTATTATTATTCTTTATCCGCACAAAGGGGAACAATCATTTCTTTTTTTTTTTTTTTTTTTTTTATTAATTTTTTTCTTTTATTTAGAAAAATTCATATGACAAATCAAAAATCATTTAACATTTATTCAACCCTCTATCCCCCCCTCCTCCCCCCTGGGCAGAGCTGGAAAAAGAAAAAAAAACAAAACACTTTATTCGTAACTTCCATAAAGTTCACATGCTTTCTTCCACTCATTAATATTTGGGGCCTTCTCAGACATCCACCTTTTCGCTATTTGCAGCCTGGCAATGAAAAGCCATTTACTTAAAAGGACCCTTCTTTTCCTATTACAGTTAAGACCAGAGTCCTCCCCTAGAATAATCAATTTTGGTTCCAAAGGAATGCTAAGCTTTGGACTGAATTTCCCTTACTACGCTTTCCCAATAGCTCTGCAGTTCAGAGCAGGACCATAACATATGTAACCAACCCGCTGGCTCTCTACCACATCTCATACAGTTAGCTGTTTCTCTCTTTCTTATCCTATAAAGGAAAACAGGGGTATAGTAAATTCTATTCACCAAATTAAATTGTATTATTCTATGATTATTTTTTCTAGTTACAGGAAGTGGGGAGCAAACATAGTCCTGTAAACCTATATCAAACATAATGATCCATAATCACGTCAACCAACATTAAAAGCTAATTCAGCACAACTATGGAACGGAGGACATCTGCTGCAACCCCTGGTCACTCCCTCAGGGGGTAGTTTTAGTATCAAACATATCAATTTTATTGGAAAGTATAAAATCATAACAATTGGTGGTCGACATGGTCAGCAATTAGAATGAAAGAAGATAAAAACAAATAAAATACAAAGAACAAAAGGGAAATAATCATAGGTACAGTCTAGTACATCAGCAGTAGGTAATACAATGACACAGATGCCTTTCAGAACATAGAGAACAAGCGCATTCAATCTCTGAGTGGTTTATAATAAGAGATGTCAACAACATGGGGAAAATATACCAGGGGGACCAGGTTTATATGCTGCAATCGTGTCTCCACATATCGCAGCTATCTTCTCAGAAAGCATAATGGCAATTAAGCAATCTACTACTTTATCTAAGTGTAAGTGTGGTTGCTTCCAACAAGGCGCTACATATATACGGGCTGATAACTTAAACGGTTGGGAATCCTAGAGAGTTTGACTCCAAAAAGGCGTGCTTGGGGAGTCTTGGGTTAAGATCTAGCAATGATGCCTTCTATCAGGTGGACAACTGCCATCCACAAGGCCTGTACTTTAGGGCATGACCACCAAATGTGGTGCATGGAGCCCTGTGCAGGACACCCTCTGAAACACAAAGGAGAAACCCCCAGATTCATGGATATAGTGACCGATCAGCACAAATAGGATAAAATGAACAGCAAGAGAAGCAGTAAAAGAAGATAGGAGGGAAAAGAGCACAGTAGTAGCATAGAACAAGGAAAAATAAGTGTTCAGTGGATCTGTCAAACTGTTCGGGTACAGCAATGTTTTCTGAATCTGAACGCTCTGCACTTAATTCACTGCAGCTGCAGTAGTTGGATGCTGCCCAAGGGCTGCCCGGAAAACATAGACTGTATCCATGTTTTCCTGGCAGCCCTAGGAGAGCCTCCAACTTCTGCAGTCGCAGGGAGTCAAATGCAAAGTGTTCAGGTTCGGAGAACGTTTGACAGGTCCGCTCAACGCTACTGAGCAGTTCTCTGTTATGGCACCTGGAGGGCATCCTCCATTATAAGCATGTAGGTTGTCTTCACACGGTAACCTCTTAATCCAAGGCTGCAAGATGTCACAGCCATTGATTGGGTTACACAATAAATATGATACAGTTAAGTTGCTTTGCAGCAGTTGTTATATGCCCTGCGGAGTGCAACATAAAATCTGCCCCACATTTAGTAGTTTTCTTTATTCTTGCTGTGGGTGTGAGTGGCTTCCTGCACTCATTAGGTAATGTTATTACCGTCAGTCACCGGGGTGTGCTGTACCCTCTGGTAGTTTGGAAGGCGCCCATAAACTCTGTATTTCAGTTCTGGAGTTGAGGTTGATACCTCCCTGATGTTCCTCCATCAGTTTGGTGCTTCAGTATAACACCTGTGAGGATGCGGTAATGAGTACTTAGGAAATATTCTGCGCCATAAAACCTTACTGTATGTAATTGTTCCAGCAGAGCCCGGGGCCTGGTTCGGCCTCATTTACATTCTTACAGACTGCCTGCCATTCCTGTGTCGTTTTACAACTACTGTATATGCAGATACACATTAACATGAATACATTACAGTGACGCTTTATGATTTACTGACCGTAATAAGAAGCTAATGTTGTGTTTTTAGTATACTTGTATACCAGCGTCCTGCTACATGGTAGCTTATAAATTGTGGTTAATGGAACAACCTGAGGTCACAAACTAGCTCCGGGATGTGTGATGCATGTAGTGCTGGGTGTGTTATCCATGTAGTGCTAGGTGAGCTACACATTGATGTTAAAGCGACTCTGTACCCACAATCTGACACCCCCAAACCACTTGTACCATCTGCTGCTTTTAATCCAAGATCTGTCCTGGGGTCCGCTCAGCAGGTGATGCAGTTATTGTCCTAAAAAACAACTTTTAAACTTGCATCCCTGTGTCAAATTGGCGTGGCCTAGGATAGTGACACCCCTCCGTCCCTCCTCTCCACCCTCCTCATCATTAGGAATGCCCCTAGAACAATTTCATCTCCTGTGTGAACATTGCACATTTGCTGGATCGTTAAGGCACCTGTGCAGTGTTCAGTCAGGTGATGAATAAGAAAAATACTGCCTGGGGCATTCCTAATGCTGAGTAGGGATGGAGAGGCGGTGCAAGGCTTGGGCACAGACACTCTAGGCCACGCCAATTTGACACAGGGCTGCAAGTGTAGAAGTTATTCTTTAAGAAAATAACTGCATCACCTGCTGAGCGGACCCCAGGACAGATCTTGGAGTAAAAGCAGCTATCTGACGGTACAAGTGGTTTGGGGGGGGGTCAGATTGTGAGTACAGAGTCGCTTTAAGAGCTTTGGTCTAAGGGTCCTATTAGAGAAAGCAGTTTTTAACAATAAATGATCGTAAATCGTTCACTGTATTACACAGACCGATAGTCGTTAGTTATGATCACTATTACGATTGTTTGCTTAATCTGATCCCAGCAAATAAAGGAACGATGTGGAATTACATTGGACAATTAGTGACCGAATCTGGAATTACAGCAAACGATTACCAATGATTCTGTTGTCAGCACCAATCGTTGACTGCATTTACCTGAAATGATTATCGTTTAATTGCGAACAATATAACAATAATTTGCACGATAATCATCCCATGTAATGGGCACTTAGAGTCTGTATTATGCAGGGGGTCTGATCTTGGGGTCTATATTGTTCAGCAGGGTCTGATTTTATGGTCTATTATTCAGGGGTTCTGGTCTTGGGGTCTATGTTATTCAAAGGGTCTAATCTTGGGGTCTGTATTCTGCATGGGGTCTATATTATTCAGAGGGTCTGATCTTGGGGTCTGTATTCTGCATGGGGTCTATAATTTTCAGAGGGTCTGATCTTGGGGTCTGTATTCTGCATGGGGTCTATATTATTCAGAGGGTCTGATCTTGGGGTCTGTATTCGGCAGGGGGTCTGATTCTGAGGTCTCTACAAAATGCATCACTAAAAACCTATATGGGGCCTGGTGAAGTGTAGTCATTTTAATGTTGGTCCTGCTTACTGCCAGGTTGTTTAGGGGTTCATGGACCATATTTAGGTTTTATCCTCCTGGCAGCCTTTGTCTTTACTTGTTACTTGTTTTTTACCATCGCCATCCTTTAATAGATACATCACATTCCTGGTGCGCTCCTCTCATAATTTATTTCTTAGTGAAGTCGCTTGCATGTTAATTTTTATTTATATTGATTGTTCATTTTGTTTCTGCTCTTGTTCTTTTAGTCTCACCCGTGGCCTTTCTCATACAGGGACCCATGGAGCAAAGGCTGGCAGAATTCAGAGCAAGAAGAGCCAAAATTCATCGGCAACATGGGGAAGGCAGTCACGAAGAGGGGGGGACAGTGACAGAGCAGAGAAGAAATACGTTTATACAGATGGCAAAAGAGAAAATTCACAGTGTTTGGAGCAAGTGGAAAACAATGGAACCTGCAGAAACTCCAATATCTGATGCCAGGACTGAGGTGAGAGGGGAAAGGCGAAAATTAAACAGCATCTGCCCAAAAAGGGGACAAATTCCTCCATCTGGTAGTTAAAGGAACACTCCAGGCAAAGCTGACACTTAATTGTCCCTAGTGCAGGAAATGAGGAGGCAGAGCACAAGGTGTAATACAGTCTATCAGTTTTCGCTTAGTATTTCCTTACAAGATTTAATTGATTTAAAAATTGTGTTCTATATGAAAACCAAAAAAGGCTATTACTCTGCGTCAGTAAATCTGCAGCACCTGCTGTTCTTCATTCCCTGGTGGCTCCTCTGGCTGAGGCATCATTCAGCACAAGGTAGCATGCTGTAAACACGTCTTATGTCCCAATGAGGATATATTTGTATCTGTGTATAATATAGGAGATGGTGCTATAGCTTGGATGAGCTGGTCAGAGGTGGTGACATCACTCAGGTGAGGGGCATGATCTCAGAGGCAAGATCCAGCCAGACCTTCTGAGGCAGCTGATTTGATGTCTCAGGAGAGGGACAGTTCCTGTTGTCTATTTGAAGCAGTAACCTACTGAAGCTGTAATAACATAATATTAGTGAGTTATTTTTCTTAAGATGATAATTTTACAGAAATACAATTTTTCTTAAAGGGGAACTATGCGCAGACGAATCTAAACTGCTGATAGCCCCCTATAGCGCCGGGGACGCTGAAGAGGAAGGTATGTGTCTTACCTTCCTCCTCTGCGTCAGTCCTGCGATGTTAGTCAGGGTAAACTCTTCTCCGGGCACCCTTAGGATCACTGTCGCATCATCCGGCCTGTCTCCTCACTGATATGTTTACATAGATTTTATAATGTTTCACAAATTTTTTAACAGTAAAACTTTTTTTTTTGCAAATAGGTATGATTAAAATGGCCCTTTTGTGACTATAACACTTTTATTTTTTTCACCTATGGGGCTGTATGGGGTGTAATTTTTTGCACCATGATCTTTAGTTTTTATTAGTACCATATTTGTGTAAATGGGACGTATGGTTCACATTTTATAGTTTTTACATAGAATGTAATAGAAAATCAGCAATACTTGTGTTTTCTACAGCTCTTTGTTTACACCGTTCACCGCATGGGAACAATATTCTTATATTTTAACCCCTTAAGGACGGAGCCAATTTTCGTTTTTGGGGTTTCGTTTTTTCCTCCTTGTGTTTAAAAGGCCATAGCACTTGCATTTTTCCACCTACCTAGAAACCTACATGAGCCCTTAGGGCTCGTTCACACAGAGCAAAAGCAGCTGAATTTCTGCGCTGAATCAGCGCTGAAATTTCAGCCGTTAAAATAGGTGCAGAGCTAATTAGCATTGTGTTGAATGGAAATTCTGCTCTGCAGTTCACACTGTGGAATTTCCGCACTGAACTAATCCGCTTTCCGCCAGAAGAATGAACATGTTCATTCTTCCGCTAGCGGAAGCCTATACAAACCAATAGGGCTCTGATTTTCTGTTTCCGCACGGAATACGCGCGTATTCAGCGCGGAATACAAGCGTAATACAAGCGGAAATTACGCGCTGAATCAGCGCGGAAATGGGGAATACTCGCTGAATTTCAGCGCTGAATGCATGCGGATTCAGCGCGGATTCCTCGAGTATTCCGCGCTGAATTTGTCTAGAGCTGATTACGAGCTGAACACTTTCCTAGCGGAATACGCAGGGATTCTGCTTACATTCTGCTTATATTCTGCTCGGAATTCAGCGTCAGTTGATTTCAGGAGGAAATATTTCCTCGCGTAATCCGCCCCTTTTGCTCTGTGTGAACGTAGCCTTATTTTTTGCGTCACTAATTGTACTTTGCAATGACAGGCTGAATTTTTGCATAAAGTACACTGCAAAACCAGGAAAAAATTCAAAGTGGGGTGAAATTGAACAAAAAAACACATTTTTTTTTTTATTTAGGGGGTTTTTGTTTTAACTCCATGCGCCCTAGGGTAAAACTGACATGCATGATATGCATGTTCCTCAAGTCATTACGATTACAACGATATGTAACAGGTATAACTTTTCTTTTATCTGATGGCCTGTAAAAAATTCAAACCATTGTTAACAAATATATGTTCCTTAAAATCGCTCTATTCCCAGGCTTATAGCGCTTTTATCCTTTGGTCTATGGGGCCGTGTGAGGTGTCATTTTTTGCACCATGATGTGTTCTTTCTATCTGTACCTTGATTGCGCATATACGACTTTTTGATCGCTTTTTATTAAATTTTTTCTGGATTTGATGCACATGCGCAATTGATGCGCAATTTTGCACTTTGGGATTTTTTTGCGCTTACGCCATTTACCGTGCGAGATCAGGAATGTGATTTAATTAATAGTTCGGGCGATTACGTATGTGGCGATACCAAACATATTTATTTATTTACTTTTATTTAAAACATGGGAAAAGGGGGGTGATTCAGACTTTTATTAGGGGAGGGGGATTTTTACTAATAACAACATTTATTTTTTTTTTAAATTATACTAGAAGCCCCCCTGGGGTTAGGGTTATTCCCCCCCCCCCCTTTAGGGTTATTCCCCCTGGGGGACTTCTAGTATAAGTGCATTGATCTCTCATTGAGATCTTTGCTGTATAGTTATACAGCAAAGATCAATGAGATCAGCACTCGGATGCTTCTGCTGCAGCCGAAAGCATCCGAGTGCCAAACCGGGATCAGCGCCATTTTGGTGGAGACCCCGGCCGGAGCAGGATGTGTGGATCGCTCCACTAGACACCACTCCACTAGACACCAGGAGCGATCCACTCCACTAGACACCAGGGAAGTGCTGCATCCGGTAATCTTTGACAGCTGCATCTGATTACTGTATTAGCGGGCACGGCGATCGGACTGTGCCTGCTAATACCCGCGGCCCGGCTCTGAACACCTCTCAGGGACAAATGACGTACCGGTACGTCATATGTCCCTAAGAGGTTAATAGATCGGATAATTATGCACGCTACAATATACACTGGTGCCTTGGATTACGAGCATAATTCGTTACGGGACTGTGCTTGTAATCCAAATCCACTCTTAAACCAAAGCAAATTTTCCCATATAAATAAATATTTATTATTCTGAATAACATGTAAAACTAATGAAACAAACATTCAGAAACAGCAGAATATGCGATATTATAAGTTATTGTACAGTAATGGAGATGATGGGAAACACAAGGGCTGACAGAGACTGCAGGGAGCATGAAGGAATGAGCAGGACAGATGTGGGCACATACATGCAGCACTCTATGTCTGGGGAGAGAGGGGTTAGAGCTATGGAGAGATTACCTCCACAGTCCTGTCCCCTGATGTAAGCCCCAGCCTAAAGTGGATCTGCCATTATTTGGAAGGTGAGGGAGACTTCCTGGGTCAGAGTACAGTGCTGTAGACCCCGCTATTGAAGGCCATGCCCCTCCTCCACTCGCGCTCCCACCCAGTATAGGGAGCTCTTAAACCAAGTTACAATTTTGAAAAACTGTGAGCTCTTAAACCAAAACGCTGTTAAACCAAGGTACCACTATATTTATTTTTTTATTTAATTATTTTCACTTTTTATGCATGAAATGGGAAAGGGGGGTGATTAAAATTTTTATTGGGAGAGGGGCTTTGGCATTTTTTTTATGTCCTTAAGACTTTTACATGCCCATCATTGGATTCCATACATCGATCAATGATATACCGTAGCATAGTGGCTGGCAGACCCTGTTAGAACAGTGCTGATCAGACCGCACAGAGGTAAGGAGAATTCCCGCAATCAACCGATCGACCCCCGATCGTTAAGTGACAGTCGCTGCTCCTGTCTTAACCTTAATGGGGGGCATGATTGCGGTGGTCCATTATTGCGGGTGAGGAAACGGCGGGTGATAGCAGCCGGTCCTCATCCACTGTGAAGCAAGCTCAGCTCCTGAGCTTGCTTCATATTGCTATACCCCAGGAGAGAGTACACGTACGCCCTCAGGCGTGAAAGTAAATGTATGCCCTTGGTCATTAAGGGGTTACCTGACAGAGAGCTAGGATACAATTCCCATTGTGATTTAAAAGTTGCAACCTAGACATGTTTTCTGGTGGTTTGTTATCTATTTATTTTTATTTTTTATGTTTTAAAGATTTTCTCTAGGATGCCAGTAATCGCAGAGGAAGAAGCAGATTGTGATGTGGAGCCTCCCGACTCTTCTACGTGGAAAACCATCCTTCTATTGAAGTTCCTCCTGTGGCTCGTACTGCTCGGACTTTTTGTGGAGCTTGAGTTTGGACTGGCTTATTTTCTCCTTTCTATGTTCTATTGGCTATATGAAGGAACCCGCAGGCCTGGCATCAGAAAGAAAGGAGAGAAAAGCGCCTATTCTGTCTTCAACCCCGGATGTGAGGCCATTGAGGGAACGTTAACTGCAGAGCAATTTGAGAGAGAGCTGCAGTACAGACCACTGGCTGGAACGTAGCATAAGCAGACCAAGATCATCATATGGTATACTGTCCTGGCACAGCAGATACAGCCATACACACCAGAGAGCACTGTGCAGACTAGAACCCAGACCAGAGCAGTGAAAAAGACCTTAAAAGGGGTAGTTCCCTAATTTAAGTAAATTTGTCAGTCCCTGTCTGTCTACCAACTAAATAAAAGCATTAGCATTTAGGGCATACCTTTGTTGTCTGTGTGTTTATTTTCATAAAAAAAGATCTTTATTCAGGCTGAGAGTACAGTTAAAGGGAACCAATCAGCCCAATCGGGCTGATATGGTTCCCTGAACCGCTGTATGCAGCTCCTGCAGCAGCTGCGGCTGCAGGAATAGGTGTATACCCGAAAAAAGGACTTTAATCCCCCGTCAGTAACAGTGAAGTAGTTATCTGGGCGGCTCCCCGCTCGATCTAGTGACCATGCTCTGTCTGTCAGCGCGCTCGAAAAGGATGAATTACAGGCAGAGAGGTCTTTTACTGGGCGGGGGATTAAAGTCCTTTTTTTTGGGTGTACAGCTACTGCTGCAGCCACGGCCAGTACGTTCCGCAGCTGCTGCATGAGCTGTATACAGCAATTTAGGGAATCATATCAGCCTGATTGGGCTATCTTTCCTTGGCTCTAGCACCACTTCACTGTGTTGTATGGCCGCCCTTTGCATAATCAGCGATGCACACTGCAGACAACACAGTGAGGCATATCGATGCTCAGGCCATGGGGATGATAGGCCCTGCCTCCATGACACTATTCATGGCCGGAATAAAGGTTTTTTTAATATGAAAATTGAAACACAGACACAGACAACAAAGGTATGCCCTAAAAGCAATCACTGTCCAGCTCAATAAGCCCATCAGCAGAAGGGAGGAGAACTGTCCCCTGCAATGAAATTTGTGAAACATACATATGCATAACCATTGTACAGCTTCCAAGTGGAGCACTGACCGGTCCCATTTTTTCTTTGTGGGGGACATTTTGCTGTCATTCAGGTGACTGTCAAGGGTTCCAGCTCTGTGGATAATTGTGGGACTATCCCTTTTAGGTAATCTTCCAACACTCAGGAAGTCTTCTAAAGAAAAAAATGTGGTTATATACTTTTTCTTTTGTTCCTTTTGCACAACCTCCAAGGATTTCTGCCATTTGGATCCTGACCTACTCATTTACCATCACTGTGTCAATCATCTCAGTACTAAATGTCAGAAAGACTCTTTTAAAACGGTTTTCCACTTTCAGCAAGAAAATAAAATCATGTAATCAAAAAGATACAATTCTCTCAAAAACACTAATAGCAGCCAGTTCAGTTGTTTGTTTCCAGTGAATAAAAATCTATGATGGCTATACAAGCTAGACGTGTGTTGGCTGACAGCCTAATGTGTGTGGAGGCCTCTCGTCTATCCCCTGTGAGAGAGAGGGATCGGGCATGTGTGGATGGAGGAATCAGGAAATGTAGGATACGTTACACTTAATAATACACTTGATATTACAGGATCCAGATCTGTGACAGGAGTATAGCAAGAAGTACACTCGTGCTGACTGAGTTGTGTCTTGAGAGATACATGGAAGAATCAGAGGAGCAGAGAGTAGGATGTCATGAGAGCCCAACCCAAGTAGTAATGTGCTCTGCCAGGATGTTGGAGGATGAGGTAGAGATATAAGAATACTTGAGAGAGAATATTTGTGCCCATGCATTGACCTTGGTCGGAATGAACCACCTATTGCCCTACCAGTGTCGGGGGACCCGTCCTAGAGTGTGACACAAGCCCCAGACCCTGTTACCTGGGATGAGCAGAATGCTGAGAGTTCCCTGCTAACAACCACGCAGCAAAATAGAGTTCATAGGCTTCTAGCAACTTTGCTCTATCAGGATCAGTTCCTAGCTTTTTGCCTTTGTGGATACTGTCCTGCACTGTGACTGTGGGTTATGATGATCTCTGAATTGTTCTCTCCTGTAAGGGTTTTAACACTGCATAGTGCTGAGTAAGGTTACTTGAAGAGAAGTTGTTGGGTGCATCTTTTCTTGCTTCCTCACCGTACAGGAACCTGACTAAGGGTGGTATTACACGGGCCGAGCAGGGCCCGATAATACCTGTAAACGAGCAGCGATCTGCTAGATCGTTGCTCGTTTACTGGGCCTATTACACAGCCCGATAATCGCTTAACAAGAGCTGCAAGGACATCGTTACCGATGTCCTTGCAACCCTTGCTAAACTGGCATACATTACCCATCCACATTCCAGGGCTGCTCCTGCCGTCCGCTGCTCCTACCGTCCGCTTCTCCCGGGGTCCCGAGCGCGCTCTAGCTTCACAGTGGCCTGTCAGCTGGTAGGCCGCTCAGCCAATCACAGGCCGGGACCGCCACGGCCTGTGATTGGCTGAGCGGCCTATCAGCTGACAGGCCTCTGTGAAGCTAGAGCGCGCGCGGGACCCCGGGAGAAGCGGACGGCAGGAGCAGCCCTGGAACGTGGATGGGTAATGTATATCGTTAGTCGGCGGCCACGCACCAATATTACACGCAGCGGTGCGCGGTCGGCACCCGACGAAAATAGGGTCTAACCTATATCAACGATCAGCCGATGATCGTTGTCATCGGCTGATCGTTGCATTTATTACACGGAGCGATAATCGGCCGAATCGGGCCAATTTGGCCGATTATCGTTCCGTGTAATACTTACTCTCTAAGACTGCTCTCTAAGACTTGCGTCCAAGTATGGGATACCCCAAAACAAACTTAACAATAGACACCATCACATGGAATCGCATATAGCATCACATATACAATAATCAGATAAATATTGCAGTGTATAGATCAAAAGGAAAATAGACATAGAACTACTAAGAGTTCACCATGTGTGGTCCAAATCAGAGGGTCGGGTGAGGACAGAAACATCCCCACGCGCTCCGCCGTCCAAACGGCTTCCACAGAGATGTTAGATCCCTGAGGATGTATTTGTACTTGGACGCAAGTGGGATTAGTATGTGACATTTTGTATAGAAATTTTCTTCAATAAAGTATAAGCTGATGTGCTACCTGTTTGTGCATATGCGTTCTTCTTTTTTTAGCATTGTACTGTTAACAGGTTCCCTGTAACCCCTTCCCGCATCAGTCAGTACATTTACATCTTGATGCAGGAGGGAAGGGTTCAGTGAGGGTTCGCGCGGTGTCCCCGCTATGAACCGCTGCGATCCCGGGTGCTATGTGTAGCCCGGGATCGGGGCTATTAGCGAGTGCGGTCCGATCGCCACGCCTGCTAATTATACATTTAAAAGCAGCTGTTAAATCTGACCTCCCAAACACACACACACACCCCGTGATCGCCGATCGCGGAGAGGAGATTCATTCTGATTACCAGGCCGGGGTTCAGCGTTGCACTGATGATGATCCTGGCTCTGCAGCAGACCAGACTTATACAGCAATGATCTCATCGATCATTGCTGTATTAATCATCCTGCAGTGATCTATATTTGAGATCACTGCAGTAATACTGAAAGTCTCCCGGGGGACTAAAAGTTAAAGTGTACAGTAAGAAAAAAGTCTTTTTTATTAATAAAAAATTCCCTCCCCTAATAAAAGTTTGAATCACCCCCCTTTTCCCATTTTGTAAATAAAAATAAAAAAATAAACACATTTGGTATCGCTGTATGCGTAATTGCCCAAACTAATAAATTATCACATTCCTGATCTGACACTGTAAACTGCGTAAGCGCAAAAACCCGCTAAAGTGCATAATTGCAAATTTTTTGTCACATCAAATCCATAAAAATTGTAATAAAAAGTGATCAAAAAGTCGCCTATATGCAAGTAAAGTACCAATAGAAAAAAACAGATCATGACGCAAAAAAATGACACCTCACACAGCCCCATAGACTAAAGAATAAAAGCGTTATAAGGCTGGGGATAGAGCAATTTTGAACACATTTTTTTAAAAAGGTTTTATTTTTTAAACGCCGTCAAATAAAATAAAAGTTATATAAATTACATATCGTTGTGACCTGAGGAACATATATAACATGTCGGTTTCACTATAGAACAAATGGTGTAAACACAAAACCTAAGTCTGCCATTGCAAAGTAAAATTATTGGTGCAAAAAATAATGGCTCATGTGGGTCTGTGGGTGAAATGGCGCCATGGGCTTTTAAACTCAAGGAGGAAAAAACAAAAACGCAAAAATGAAAATAATCCCGGTCCTGAAGGGGTTAAGTGTGTGAATCTTCCCTTTCTTGTAATAAGCCTGACTCCCCTGTGTCCATCACATGACAAGGTTAGATTTTCTAAACCTGGAAACAATCTCATCACGGAGATCTTAATACCAGAAAAATTATACAGAAGGTACCTTGGAAAATGTAATAACTTTTTTTATTCAATGAATAACCTTTCTTTTGTGAAGCGGGAATAATCCTGTAATGTGCTGAGTAATGACCTAAACCACATAGAAAAGACATTACCCATAAATCAAGGCTGCACCTCATTTCTTCACTCATATTATTTACTGTTTCCATTTCATTGGATAAACTGAAGATGAATTCCATTAGGCCTCTGTACCCATAATGTGACATTAGGTGCAGTTTGGGAGAGGACACACAGCCTGGTGCTTGGCTCATTGTCAGCGGGAATTGTGAAGGATTCGGCTTATGATGGGACACATGCATTGATGACTCGAGCACCATCATAAAGCCGAGGGCATCTCTCTGAGTCAGGCACAGTCATGTCTACACAATACGTTCTCATTAGTCAGTGGTGTGAAGAGCGGACGTATGAATTTATCTGGACTTCATGTAGTGCAGTCATAGCAGGGATGGAAATGGCACTAAAATGATGCCACTAATGACTAAAAAAAGCAGTTTTTAAATCTTCCTCTTTTTATGCAGAGTACCATAAAACTTACAGAAAAGTTTCATGTGGTTATGTTGCCCAAAATTGACATAAAAACACTGTTATTGGAGGAGGTTGGGATGGTAGACGCCGGGAGCTCTGCATCCTAAACATTGCATTTAAGCAAGCTTTAAAAAAAAAAAACTGTCAGCTTTTTATAATAGCACAGCAAACAAGCACAAGTTTACAGAAGTTTTTGTAATTTAATGTATAAGGTTATTTATATCATAGTGGGAAAACCCTTGTAAAGGAGCAGCTACCATCTTTCTCAGAAGTCACATCACAAGACCCTTATTTCAGTATGAAATTGCAACTTACAACTGTGTGTAATGACACCACCTGACCACTAGATGGCAGAAGCAGACTTTACCGATGGCAGTCTCTGGGCCATAACTGACTCCCAATATTGAGATCCCTCTTGGACTTACAGCAGTCAGAAATAGTATAACAAATAGACAATTGTAAGAAAAGAAACAGAAGCAACGTGAGAAAATATTACTTTACTGAAAGAGTAGTAGATGCTTAGAACAAACGTCCAGCAGATGTGGTTGGTAAATCTACAATAACAGAGCTACTGCACTAATGCTAACAGGTAAAAAGAACAAGAATAGCAACTCACCCATAGAAGACAAGAAGAACTAGGTACAAAACTAGAATAAACTACTGGAAAGTTACAAGAAATTTGGGATTTAAATAAATAGATCTTATGCTATAATCTGCACTGAACTGTACAAGCCAAGGGGTCCTTAAAGGGGTTGTCCGGAGCTAAAAAATTATTCACAGAATAACACACATTACAAAGTTATACAACTTTGTAATGTATGTTATGTCTGTGAATGGCCCCCTTCCCCGTGTCCCACCACCCCCACCCGTGTACCCGGAAGTGTGGTGCGCTATACATACCTGTCACGTGCCGACCACGGTCTCCGATCCTCAGCAGTGACGTCTTCTTCGTGCGGCCGGCGGATCTTCCCGAGTGCCGGCCGCCCTCTGCAGCGTCATCCGAAGCTCAGCCGCGATTGGCTGAGCATAACTGTGCTCAGCCAATCGCAGCTGAGCAGCTGATGCTGGGCTTCACCTATAGCAGTCACATTTTATGGTATGTAACCAGCTCCTATAAACCTTCAGGGATTATAGTAGCGCCAAGTGGTATAACAAGCAGACAGTTTAACCAAAAACTCCATACAGATCATGTTTAAATACCCACAGGTAATAAGACGAAGAATAACAACTCACTAATAGATGATAGGAGCCGATTGATGATGAACTGGGCAATAAAAATTATACAGAACATGATGAATATATAAAAATACTGATCCTAACTAGGTGTCCCTAATCTTTCCCTGGACCTTGCCCTGAACTTTAATATACTGTACCTCCAGACAGATTGACCTTATTGTCCCTGCGATGATCCAATGGTTAACCCACCCTAGCAGAAACAATAAGAAGGGCATAGAGAAGCTGAACTAAGCTGAAATTAAAACATGCTACAAAATAAACAGGAGAATGAAGATCAGAACGGAAGAACTAGGAACATGACTAGGATGCAATACTAAAGCTATACTAGAAATGCTTAGTTCAGATTAACAGATTTTATGCATTAATTGGCGAAGAACTGCACGGCCAGGGATCTTTAAAGGGAAACTATCCAATAGGAACGGCACTCTATACAATCCTGGGATTGCAGTTAAGATCAGCTGATCCAAAGCCGGGGTCAGCTATCAGATACTGTGAAAGACAGTGACATTCTCACACCACCTATAGGCTTATGCTTTGTTGTTCAATAAAAATCAAAAGTAGATGGTACAACCAAGAGGTTATTACAAGGGGAGCTGAGACCTCAAGACAAGAGGCTGACATACTGCAGTACCAGATCACCTGCTCGGTATGAATGCCTGTGTGTTCTATAGTAAAATTAACAGCGTATCTGCATTACTACCTGCGGGCAAGGATACGGATATGACAATCCAAACAAAACAGAATTCAGCTACATAAAACTCATATTTGCCGACTCAGTCGCCAAATCTTATGATTGTCTTATCACAACAAATGCGGAGTCTGGAATGTGAGACCATTATGGAATTAAATTATTGAACATGTTGAATTTTCATGGTGAATTGGCCTGAGCAAATCCGCAGCTTCTGTCCATCTGTTTCTACCACTATTATTCCATCTCTTACATTATCCTTGGTCTACATAGCTTAAAGGAAAAGTCGGGACAATTTATAAAATCAGACAGGGGTCTGAACCCTGTCTAATGAACTGGTCGCTCAGCCAGTCAGTGACTGGGGCGGGACACTGCTCCAGTTACTCATTGGCTGAGCGGCCAGTCAATCAGCAGGGACAGGCATTTTCATCATCACAACTTAGGGGGAAAATGCCTTCTGGTGGGGGTCCTAAAGCTGGTCACCACGAGCACGGAGAAAGGTAAGGGCCCTATTCCACAGGATTGAGAATCGGCCCCAGTCGGACGATTATCGCTCGGTGGAATAGAGAGAACGACCAGCCGATGATCGTGTCATTGGCTGATCGTTCATTTAGGGCCAGACCTAAAATCATCGTTCCCCCACCGCGCATCGCTACGATGGAATAGCGGTGCGTGGCAGGCGACCGACGATTTGAGAAGCGCAGCATACATTACCTGCAGGGCTTCTCCTCTGCTCTGTCTTCCTCCCCGAGTCCCACGCGCTCTGGCTTCAGAATGGCCTGTCAGCTGACAGGTCACTCAGCCAATCACACTGCGGCGGTCCCGGCTTGTGATTGGCTGAGCACTCCGTCAGCTGACAGGCCATTCTGAAGCCAGAGCGCGCGGGACCCGGGAGGAAGACAGAGCAGAGGAGAAGCCCTGCAGGTAATGTATGCTGCAAGGGCTGCAAGGACATCGGTAACGATGTCCCTGCAGCCCTCGCTCAACGACCATCGGGCCGTGGAATAGGCCCAGTAAACGAGCGGCAATCTAGCAGATCGGCGCTCGTTTACATCGTTGATCGGGCCCTGCTCGGCCCGTGGAATAGGGCCCTAAGTCCCTACTTGTAATCAGTTTTTCCCCGTGCCGCCTGCCAGATTTCATAAATTACTGGACTTTTTCTTTAAAATTTTTGCAACCCTCCCGCTTTATACTGGCCAGTATGTATGCTTACTATAAAAAGGAAGCTATCCACCCAAAAAGTTTGCTCCAGCACTCACCTCTCCAATCTAAAACTTTTCTCTTTATTGTAGTCATTTTAAAATACAAAGGTTCACAAAATGCAGAAAAAAAACATTTTTTCCCTAGCCTCTTAGGGCTCTTTAACTGTTACAAAGCTAATGCATAAGTAGCTTATGTATCAGCCCCAATATTTTCTCTTATGCTCTAGGTGCAGTGATAGTGGAGTATTGGTATATGAGGATATGCTATTAATGTCTCTTGTCTCCCTACCTTTGACTAAGCATTGCCTGAGCTGGAGAGGTTAAACTGATTTACATAGTTACCTAGTTGATACGATAGGAAAAAGAAAACATACCCATTAAGTTCAACCAAGATGGAGATGGATGAAGAAAAGGGGATGGATGATGGGTACATTCTATACATATACATTGATGTTATTTTGGTCTAAGAACTTGTCTAAGCCTGTGTAGAAGCCTCCACTGTTTTTGCTGTGACCAGATCCTGGGGTAGACTGTTCCACAGATTTACTGTTCTCAGTTTCACTGGTAAAAAAGGCTTGTCGCCTCCTGAGATTGAACCGGGTGGAGGCAGTGCCCCTTGTCTTTTAAGCGCTCATATCCTTGAGGCTGCTGACTCCATGCAGAGGAAGGATCCTAATTGGGGTTGCCTCGAAAACATTGTTACAGCCATACTTTACAATAACTAGACCCCTCCTTTCTAGACTGGACCTGCTTCCCCCAGCTAGAGAGAGGATTGGTGGCTGAGCAGGTTCCTCCTCCTTTCTAGAACCTTCTTAACCATATATGGGTGTGTCATACTGTATAATAGACTAAGCACATTGGTTAGTAAATATACATAGCAATACATTGAAAAATACCAAAGCGAATTTTAAATTAAAAAAAAAAATTAGATTTTAAAAATCTATGATAATTTCCATTAAAACCAAGAGTGCGGGTTAGGGATTACGTGTCTGACTACTTGGACAAAGATCCTAGGAAACAACACTGTAGGACACTGCGGCTGATGTTTCTGCTTAGCCCCAAACCACCACAACTTTGCCACAAAACAACTCATAGCTTGTGGACAGGCAATAGCAACGATTTCCTCATCTGGTCCGAGTCCCTTTTACATTAATGTTTTCAAGACAGGAGTGCGATTTGTTTTTCTGATATGGCTCACAGAACGTTGTTTAGATTGGATACAATTGTAACAAACTCTCAGCTGTAAAGATTTTTAGGTCAAAGAAGGTTTCTGAATTCTGCATATAACAAATGACAGCAAGCAGAGACCCTTTGATGCACAGCGTGCTCCATCTCTGTGAGTAAGGTCTGACCCTCTGCACAATTCACCTTTATTTTACTACATCCAGGTTGTGGAGAATGAAGAAACCTTGTGCTGTTATTCGCTAAGTTCCTACATTTGTCTATGCGAATATGAGTCGGCCGTAAATCTTAAAGGTACATGATGGTTTTTCCGTGATGAATGCTGCTTAATGGTGATAATTCACAACCTGCAGAAATATTTATGAAGTGTAATAATTCAGCCGCAATGAATATTTAAAGACGGGGAATTAGATTTTGCAGCGTTGATGTTTGGCTCTGACTCAGCAGTCGTACTTTAAGATGTAAGTAGAGCATTCTCCTGGGTGGGCGGAAGGTATACTGTAGATCTGCCTGCCGCTGTAATACAAGAAAGCAACACTAATCTCCAGCAGATAAATGTCTCGCACAGTCACAAATCTCTGCTCATCCTGGAATTTCCTGCATCAAACAGGTGGATTATCACAATTTCTGCCTCTGTCTACGCCTGTAGCCTCAAAAAAATGGCAAGAATTCTGACAATTCTGACAAGAATTCTGACATTCTGCCAATGCTACCTTTATTATATCTGTACACTGAAGTGTTATAGTGTTAAAGTTTACCTATAATTTAGAAAAACTTTTAACAAGTTTTGATCAAAAAACTCTTCCCTCTAGTAAGTGTTACATCTCCAATCAGGGCAGCTTACACTGCTCGGTACTGCTCTATAATGTCCCCCATGCTGCTACAACTTCTGTGGGTGTGCTATAGAATAGGAGCCACTGCTCCGGTTGGCACTCAGTTGTTAAAATGTGAACAGGGCTCTTACCTCTATACTATTATGTCCCATACAAGGAGAATTGATCTGATAGCCACAGCTGGTTTGACAATAGCTAAACAGGGTTAAGAAGTCTGAGAAATATTCATGTTTTTCACCCAAAACACCAGGAGGAGTGGACTTTTTCAGTTGATTCCATTGACATGGTCCAGTCCCTAAAAGAGTCACTACTTGGTGCCAAGTACATTGATGGAACTTAAAGTGTAACTTTCATTTAGGAAAACTTTTCACATGTCATAGAGACGTGTAAGCCCATGGGGCCCGACTACTTTTTCCTGCAGCGCTGTTCTCTCCCCACTCGTTCTCCTGATCAGTCAGGGTCTGAACACTCAGACATGGACCAACCAAAATCTCTCTATGACATGTCAAAAGTTGTTGGTGGTGTGTAACGGAACATCTACTAGAAGATTAGCGAAGAAGGTCCTGGGTGTCAAACACTCGTATATCATAGAAGAGACAAAAAGAACAATGAAAAACATGTTGAATAGAGCCTAGGCGCAGGTGTGTGGTGGTGTAGACCACTGCCAGGATGGGGTGAGGGCTTTATGACTGATAGTATGGGTCCAGTCATGTCACCCTGTCCTTGGTCCCATAACATAGAACAGACTGATCAGCCAGCGATGCTTCTGAAACCTTGTAATATGGATTATTCCTCATCTCTCCTCATAGTTTTTTGTTGCTTTTTGGCTGCATTTAGTAATCTTTCAATATAATGTTTGCTGGGAGTCACTCGATGAGCAGTAATGTGGCTTCTGTTTTCCCCAGCCCAATGTTTTACGGCACAGTTGTCTGTTTTCAAGTCGTGTAAAACGATCGCTCCAAGGTCCCCTTCTCTTTCTCGTTGTCCTCATAAAAAATAACACGCTTTCCATTTGGTACCTTTTATGTTTTTATTTGCCCATTGAACGATTTTATGCCTTTGTCTGGAACAGGTTACCAAATGCAATCACAAAGGCGGCACTTGGGCTCTTCCTTATGACTTAATGAGCTCCTTTAAGTCGGATAGACTTCTTCACACTACGGTTTTTCAATGTGAGAAAAAGTAAATCTTTGCAAACGCAGGAGATTGAAGCCGCGACTACCTTTCCTAATATTTGTTTATAAGGCACATGTTCCGAAATGCGTCTGTTCCCGTAATGACTCCTGGGAGCACATCGCTGGATTTACGACTCTGCTAATTAAATCTCATTTTTGTCACATTATTGACTAAGGAGACATGGCAGAATTTTAAGCTCTTGTCTTTTTAGTTTCCAATTTGCTGCACACAGCTGTGCGGAGATCAGCTTTACGAGCTGCTTCCACCTTCCAGGATTTGCTTTATTGAGGCATAAATTTATGATTTTTCTACTTTTTTTTAATGTTTTTTTGCCAAGTTCCAATCTTAATAAATTCACTCCCGTTGCTCTGTATAAATCTGCAGCGGGAAGGAGGGGGGGTCCTGGTATCATTCCCCCTTGTGTTATTATTCATGACCGCCTGTAAAGTGTCCGCATAACCCGGAGATTTAGTGCTTTATCTTTAATTTAGTCTGTAGGGACAAACTTTCATGGAGAGGATGCCAAGCTCTTTGTATGGGAGACTATGGCGGAACACCCACCTCATTACATGATGTCTCCAGATGCTCCGCACAGAAGTAATGCACAGAATAATCATGATTTTTCCCATGTGATTATATTAATAAATAAATAGTGATTTACAGCAGCAGAAGTGCAATGATCATCGTTGTGTCGTATTTTCCGATTTATTAATGTACGCAACTCAACTGTATGTGTGAATAAGCTGTCCATAATATTAGGAAGAATAACAGTTTACACCAGCTGATTCTATAATATATATTGTAAATGTACAATAGTAGAATGTAAGAGAATCATAGAGAGAACTGTGTGGTTATACAATTACATCTGCACAGTCCTCTCTATCCCCTCCCTGCACTCATCTCTATGATCATAAAGAGAACTGTGTGGCCATACAGTTACAGCAGCACAGTCCTCTCTATGCTTTCCCTGCACTCATCTCTATGATTATAGAGAGCAATAAGTGGTCATACAGTTACAGCTGCACAGTCCTCTCTATTCCCTCCCTGCACTAATCTGTATGATCATAAAGAGAACTCTGTGGCCATACAAATATATCTGCACAGTCCTCTCTATCCCCTCCCTGCACTCATCTATATGATCATAGAAAGAACTGTGTGACCATACACTTACAGCTGCACAGTCCTCTCTATTCCCTCCCTGCACTAATCTGTATGATCATAAAGAGAACTCTGTGGCCATACAAATACATCTGCACAGTCCTCTCTATCCCCTCCCTGCACTCATCTCTATGATCATAGAAAGAACTGTGCAGTCATACAGTTACAGCTACACAGTCCTCTCTATTCCCTCCCTGCACTCATCTCTAAAATCATAGAAAGAACTGTGCAGTCATACAGTTACATCAGCACAGTCCTCTCTTTTAACCTCCCTGCTCGATTCTCTACAGTCAATGCATGAAGGAAACAAAGTTACAGAAAGTTACAGGGCAATCCTAGGGTCTGGATAGATGAGTAACTTCCGGGACCCAGATATGCAATGTAAACAATTCCACTCAGTTCAGAAACTTCCCTCTGTCTATCACGTCTCTGTTCTTCCAACCACTAAGCCTCCAGGATAATTACATTTACTTTGATAACTGTATATACGCAGCGCAGCCTGTATTGCCGTCCCTGTGATTTACATAGGCCATAGTAATGATTCCGGCAGATTCTGCTTCTCCTCTGTATCCCTGCAGTAATTAGCTCGCTATCTACATTACCTCTAGATGCTTTATCTGAGCCTGAGCTCATATCCATCCTGGGCCTTGTCACTATAAACCATTGCGTGCACATCCCGCCCACACTTCTCATCGCCTACAGACTTTCTTTAGTGCACAGTCACCATTTTCAGGACTGCAACCACCTGACCTCAGCTAACTTCATCACTGGCCATTTGTAAAAACTTTCAAAACCTTTTTGACCTACACTGTCAGAGTGATGCGCCATAAGTAAGAAACCCAAGTGCCCATAGGGGACAAGTTGTTTTTAAATCAGCTGGTGTCAGAAAGTTATACAGATTTGTTTACTTCTGTTTAAAGGGGTACTCTGAAGAAAATATTTTTCTTTTAAATCAACTGGTTTTAGAAAGTTATGTTTTTTTTTTGTAATTTACTTCTATTTAAAAATCTCCAGCCTTCCAGTACTTATCAGCTGCTGGATGTCCTGCAGGAAGTGGTGTATTCTTTTCAGTGTGACACAGTGCTCTCTGCTGCCATCTTTGTCCATGTCAGGAACTGTTGGGAGCAGCAGCCAATCCGTATAGAAAACCTCTCCTGCTCTATACAGTTCCTGACATGGACAGAGGTGGCAGCAGAGAGCACTGTGTCAGACTGAAAAGAAAACACCATTTTCTGCAGGACATACAGCAGCTGATAAGTACTGGAAGACTTGAGATTTAATAAATCTCTTTGCTATCCTGACAGTTTGTTACAATAGTCCAGGCTTACCTTGTCTGGGCTCAATATTAAAGTGAACCTGTCGCCCCCACACCCGGGGTGAAACCTAACCGACCCCCGATAGAGCTCCCCATACTCTCCTGCCAGTCCCACCGTGAAGAAATCACCACCCGCTTGTTTGCGTGCTCAATATGCAAATGAGCAGAGATGAGTCTGATGTCCATAGGAAATCACTGGCGGGACCAGTAGGAGGGGCTCTATCGGGGGGTCGGGTGGGTTGTGCCCGGCCGTGGAGGTGGCAGGTTTCCTTTAAGCTTTCACATAAGATGTGAAAAGAGGAATCACATTTGTCACAAGAGGTGCTGTCTCCTGCTATTTTGTTGGATTGTACCCGGACGGAGGGGTCCCGTACGGTGAGGCTTTCACTCCACTCTATTTTTTTCTATTTGATTCCAGCCAGTGATGTTCCATTGGATGCGTTTCTGTGTAAGGTTTCCTTTAAAGTCATAGGTATAAGTATTGGGTATTTTTACAAATTTTAACTACACTGTTTCCATTCACTGGCAGCAAGCAGAAATTAGAACAGGTAGGCTATTAGAAAGTTGCAGAGGTTTTTGGTGTACAATGATGAAGCCCCGCTGCTCCTATGCAGTGAGTGCAGACTCCATAGTCTGCTCCTTACGGTTCGTGGCGCTCATCTTCCTAGCGACGCCTGCGCTCCTGTATTCAATTATCATTAATAACAGCCAACAGCTGAAGCGTCATCCTCCTGAGCCGCCCGAGGCTGAAATACAGTGATTACAAAACAGGGGGGAAGTCTATGGAAAAGACAAATGTATGCAGAAGATAAACTCTGTAACGCCTCATGTAACCGAAAGGGAAGAAGAGCTCACAAGACATCAAGCATCCTTGTTACTCCTCCATGACCAATATTATTTCATCGCTTATGGCGTAAACAGTTATAGTCGTAAGTGCAGGTGTCATGGGGCTCGGGGTGGGATCTGGGACTGGTACATTTATTGGAGCAGATTCTCTCCATTGGATGCCTTTATATAAGACACCAGATACACTGTGCTGCTTTACTTGTGAATGACAGTGTTGTAGAATATGTAAAAGAAGAGCCCGTGGAGCCTCATCAAAGAGTCTCGAAACACAGGACTAGCCAGATATCCCTCCGGGAAGGACCAAGACAAGGGGTGACTCCTGTAAGGAAACCACCGAAACCACCATATTAAGTGGCCCTATAAGTCAATGTAATGACAAGGGAAAACCCAGGGTCGGGTAACCATCCACATACAGCTGTTTCGGGGTGTTGACCCTCATCAGTGTGGAGCAGGATTCTGGCTAGGTGGGAGCAATGCCTAGTAGAGCCATAAGAGAAACAGATCACTGATCTCAGGGAGACCAGCCAAATGACAACACTGCCGGCTGCTAGTGTTGTAGAATGACATCTGTCACTGGAATCACATGTATTATAGATTGTGTACCGAACCCAGGTCACCTGAAAAAGTGTACCAGTACATGCCCTAGGAAGTATATAAATAGTAAAGTACCAGTACATGTACATGGTGATGTCAGAATACAAGGATACGCTATTCTGTGATGTAATAACACAGGACCTACAGCACATATAAACAGTATTGTCATTGTACAGGGATAATGCTACAAAAATAATGCAGTAGGTTTCACAACAGAGACATAATGCAAAAAGTCAGAAAAGAAGGGGTTTCCCCATTCCGTTTCCTCTTCCATAGTTGTAGTGTCCTGGCACAGTTGGGCCACTAAGTTTTCTTATGCACTTGGGAAAGTCACTCAAGTTCTCACAGTGGGATGAAGGAGAAGTGTATTATTTGTTTTTCCCCACTAGGTATCACTGCTGTATTTCTTGTATATGTTGTATTATGCACAGCTGAAGCATTGGGTTAGCTGTATTTGTCACATGTTTGTTCTCCTCCTGTCACAGATGCGGATATTTTCCCTCCTTTCTTTCGCCTATCCTAGCTCTCCTTGCTCTACACACACAGCCCCACCAATCACAAGTCAGTTTAGTTTGCCCCTTTTAAAGGGAGGTTAGTTCCTGGTGGGAGGAGTTCTGGAGTTCTTTCTAGTCAGTTCAGTGAGAGAGAGCAACACAAGAAATCAGTTCCTGCTGCAGTAAAGCCAGGGCCTGGCTCAGGCCAGGACACTTGTCAGGGACCAAGAGACTTATTCTTTCTATACAAGTAGACACTACTAGCCTGCAGTGCTAGACCCCCTCTGAGAATCACCTTGTCCACACCAGGGATACTCTCTACACAACATAGGGCAGCATACCTGAGGCTGGGGAACTAACCACAGTAGGACACAGCTGCAGCTAACGCTTATGTATCCTACTGCAGCGCACAGCTATTCTTGGAAACCCTGGGAAGTCTACTCATACTACCCTAATAGGACAAGTATCCCAACACTATAGGGCATAAGGCAGTCAGATCAAAGATATCGATATGTGAGTACAAGTATCCTCTTCTGTTCTTTACCACTCTATCCCGGCAGATAGATTGTAAGTTTTACTGGACCTGGACCCCTGACATTTTTGGCTAGATTGTAGCTGTCTGTCCCCTGATAGTTATACCTGTGTCATTAGGCACAGGGCCATGACTCTGTTGGGCCCCCTTATATGTGCAGGTAATGCATTCAACAAAACAGCACAATGTTTTTTTATAGTATTACATGTTGGTCTGTGAGCCAATATGGCAGATGTTCCAGGAACACAGGGCAAAAGGAAGATGATCCATCATTTATCTGAGGATTGGGCATTGCTTTTCGTTAGACTTTTTAGTCATTCGCTGGCGTCTTCAGATTCCTGACCTTTATTCTGAGGACCCTCCGTCAACATAATTGTATTTTTGTTGCTGTGAAATAAAATGATATTGGTGGTTGTGGGCAGGTATAGGTCATACAATAAATTACTGTCACCTCATATTTCCTCAGCAGGAATCCATTGCACATGATGCGGCGCCTTCAGCACTGTAATTCATTGGGACATTAAACACGGCGATAAATTTCATCCATTGACTAATGGAACATTCAGAAGAAACAATTAATTAACCGGTTTCATCCTCGAGATGTTTTTATTGCCAGGAACATCTATATTGTTATCTCAGCATGAACGGTAAGAACGAGCCGCGGACGCGCACTCGCTGCCCCGTCCTCTTCTGCAGCCATGTCCTCTGTAGGTGATCACTTATCAGTTCACAATCCTGGTGATGGCCCTGAATAGTGAGCAGGCTGATGGGTAATGCACATGAAGGTGCTCCATCAAAGGTGACTAAAGGTAATACAATGTTTTACTCCCAATGGGGTACCTGTGTAGCAATAATGTTCCTATGAAATTTAAAGGACAACTCTGTTGCCTGAGAAAAAAAAAACAGTGAAAAAATAAATTTTTTTATTCACCATCACTCTTGGCTCCATGTCGGTTTGAATCTCCAGCCGTTCGCCGGTCCCCAGAGCTCCTGTCGACATCTTCATCTCTTCATCACTTCCTTCTTCTGCGGTTGGCAGCGTCAGATGACTGACAGCTTGCTCAGCCAATCGGAGCTGAGCGAGCTGTGAGTCATCTGCTGATACCTCGTGGGGGAGATAGTAGGATAGATCAGTCCTTCTTAGAGTCTACAGGATAAATCTGAGAGTCAGTAGGATAGATCACTCCTTTCCTTCTCAAAGTAAATAGGATAAATCACTCCTTCTCAGAGTCAGTAGGATAGATCACTCCTCAGAGTCAGTAGGATAGATTACTCCTCAGAGTCAGTAGGATAGATTACTCCTCAGAGTCAGTAGGATAGATCGCTCCTTCTCAGAGTCAGTAGGATAGATCACTCCTCAGAGTCAGTAGGATAGATTACTCCTCAGAGTCAGTAGGATAGATCGCTCCTTCTCAGAGTAAGTAGGATAGATTACTCCATCTCAGAGTAAGTAGGATAGATTACTCCATCTCAGAGTCAGTAGGATAGATCACTCCTCAGAGTCAGTAGGATAGATTACTCCTCAGAGTCAGTAGGATAGATCGCTCCTTCTCAGAGTAAGTAGGATAGATCGCTCCTCAGAGTCAGTAGGATAGATCGCTCCTTCTCAGAGTAAGTAGGATAGATCGCTCCTTCTCAGAGTCAGTAGGATAGATCGCTCCTTCTCAGAGTCAGTAGGATAGATTACTCCTCAGAGTCAGTAGGATAGATTACTCCTCAGAGTCAGTAGGATAGATCGCTCCTTCTCAGAGTAAGTAGGATAGATCGCTCCTTCTCAGAGTCAGTAGGATAGATCGCTCCTTCTCAGAGTCAGTAGGATAGATCACTCCATCTCAGAGTCAGTAGGATAGATCACTCCTCAGAGTCAGTAGGATAGATCACTCCTCAGAGTCAGTAGGATAGATCACTCCTCAGAGTCAGTAGGATAGATTACTCCTCAGAGTCAGTAGGATAGATCCCTTGTTCTCAGAGTCAGTAACAGATCGCTACTTCTTGGAGTCAGTAGGATAGATCACTGCTCATAGTCAGGATAGATCCCTCCTTCTCAGAGGCGTTAGTATAGATTACTCCTTCTCAGTGGTGGTGTTGGGATGGATAATTTCCTCTTAGGAAATACATTCAGATAAGACAGGAAAGTTCAAGAAGATACTTTGTTGGAGTCCGAGAGGTATCTCCATGCACTACCAGGTAGTGCTATGACACTGGCTCACCATGGTACAGAGATTGCAGAATGAAAAACCTTTTCACCTACATGAAGACAAAGTGGACAAGACAAAAACACCCAGAAAGCACATGGCTGCAAAACAATCTAACCAGCACCTGAAAGGCACCTGGATCTGTAACTGGGCCGTGGCATCTTCCAGACATCACATGGCAGGAGGTCTCTTGTCGTGCATAACAAAAGATTGTATTGAATTGTATCCAAGCTCCTAAGAATGAGTAAACTTTGAAGCAGAAAGTAGAAAACACATAAAGTCCAGTGAGTTTTAAAAAGGAGCTGAACAATAAATTATAGCGATCAATGCCAATCTGCTGCAACAAAAGCTAAAGCTGATGAAGAGAAGTATTGCTGCTCGGCTTATACAGAGGTGTAGCCAGCTTTTCCTGCACCCGGGGCAAAGATTCAGTTTAGAGCCCCCCCCCCCCCCCCCCCCCCCCCCACACACACACACATAGACGCCCCAAACAGAAACTCCTCGGCATTAAGAGCTGTAACTGCACACTGGGAGCACGGAGCAGAGGTGCAGGGAGCTGAAGCTGGAACGAACCCAGGCTGCAGAGGGCCCCAGTGTAAAAAGTGTGGGGCCCCCATAACCTAATTGTACCGCCTACCTCCTGCTTTAAAGGCACACACTCAGAGATGAATGATATGTTCGCCCAAGTATCTTGGTCTTGGATTCCCATGAGGTCCCTACAGCACAGCACAGTCATCAAAGTGCACTGGATGGGTCTTTGGTGGGCCCCGATGTCTGTGCTGTACTGCAGTCTGAGCGGGTCCCATTGTGGAACTGATGCTGGGGACATGCAACATGCTGACCCACTCCCATCCTGCACTGCCCTGTATCTGTGACCACAACTACCTTGCAGTAGTGTATTATAATAGGTCCTTTCGGGCCTTGTCCATGATCACCCAAAAGA